>NC_143524.1:2999226-3282847 GCF_031878675.1 Megascapheus bottae | reverse complement strand
CATGAATTTATCTAATAACCAAAAAACATTTTTGGGGGGTCGGGAGTTTGGCCTAGTGGTTAAAGTGCTTGCCTAGCATGCATGAAGACCCGGGTTCGATTCCTCGGTACCACATACATAGAAAAAAGCCAGAAGTGGTGCTGAGGCTCAAGTGGTAGAGCTCTAGCCTTGAGAAAGTCCAAGGACAGTGCTCAGGCCCTGAGCTCAAGCCCAGGACTGGCAAAAAAAAAAAAAAAAAAAAAAAAAAGTCGTGTACATACATGCTGGTACATACCCCATAGCCCTCAGTACCCCCCCACAGCACATAGTACCCCCAGCTCCCAGTACCCCATAGCACACAGTTCCCCTGGCCCTCAGTACCCAGCAGTCCACAGAACGCCATTGGCCAGTCTTCATTTGATTTCTCTGACTCTCTTGGGCACCCACTCTCATTTTCAGAACTTTTCTTTCTTGACACGTTATTTCTGCTGAGACTGTGTTCACGATGTGTGCCGTATCTTGGAAAGGGGGACACTTGAAGGAAATTTGGAGTCTCTTCTTAGCCATCTGCAGGAAGCAGCCTATGGAACCCCGCTGGGTGGCCTGCCTCCCTCTGGGGACCGAGAGACGGTCCCGCCATTGCTGTCCCTCTGGGTCAGTGTGGCCCCCTGCCTGGCCTTCGCTAGTCCCTTCTGAGAGTCCACTGCACAGCTGAGGCTGTGTCTGCCCTGGAGCCTGGCTGACAGACCGGCTTTCCATGCCTGAGCCGGGTGGCCCCGTAGAGTGGCCCCGTGAGAAGGAGCCCCTTTCCCCACTAGTGTGGGCTGGACCAGGGGTCAGCTCTGGGGAGCTGCCGGAAGGGGCTCGGGAGGGGCTGAGGCCACAAAGAACATCCAAAGTCTGCTCAGGCCCTGCAGACTGAGGGGCTGCAGGCAGCTCCCCCTCTCCCTGGCTGAAAGACACTGGTCCAGGACCTTTATCTGGGAAACACTCTTCAGGCTCAGTGACATGAAAGCTGCTCTCCTGGGGGGGGGGGGGGTGGCTTTCATCTTCCCAGACACTACTTGATAGCTTGATAGCTGAGTAGCTCAGTGCCACCCAGGCTCCTGCTGGCCTCTGGCCTCTGGTGCCGGCCTGGGAGGAGGCCTGCGGAACCCCAGTCCTCTGGGGTGACTACAGTCACCCTCCCACTGGGAGGGGCTGGGGCCCAGTCTGCATGGATCCCCTCCTCCTGCCTCCTGTGTGACCACAGGACTGGAGGATGGAGGCAAGGAAAGCGCCCCTCTCCCCAGCACAGCCTGGTAGGTGTCCATTCCCTTCCCATCCAGGCCTCAGGTTCAGAGTCATTGTTCTGCCTACATGAAGAATTAGAAGGCAGGAAGCGAGTTTAAAAGCAGACAGAGTACATTTCCTTGAAAGTAAAAGGACAGCAGAGAAAGGAAGTGGCAAAGACTTTCCTGAGACAGAGTCTGGAGGGAGAGTCCCTGGGTCCCCAGGGAAGGCAGCTCTAAAATACAAGCTCCTGTCGGGCGCAGTGACTCATGCTTGTAATCCTAACAACTCAGGAGGCTGAGATCTGAGATCAGGGTTCAAAGCCAGCCCGAGTACAAAAGGACCTGAGACTCTTATCTCCAATTAACCTGTAGAAAATGAGAAGTGGGGACCGGGAGTTTGGCCTAGTGGTTAAAGTGCTTGCCTAGCATGCATGAAGACCCGGGTTCGATTCCTCGGTACCACATACATAGAAAAAAGCCGGAAGTGGTGCTGAGGCTCAAGTGGTAGAGCTCTAGCCTTGAGAAAGTCCAAGGACAGTGCTCAGGCCCTGAGCTCAAGGCCAGAACTGGAAAAAAAAAAAAAAAAAGAAAATGAGAAGTGGGGTTTGGCTCAAGGGTAGATTGGTAGCCTTGAGCTGAAGAGCTCAGGGACAGTGCCCAGGCCAAGTTCAAGCTCAGTCTCCCTCTCTCTCTCTCTCTCTCTCTCTCTCTCTCTCTCTCTCTCTCTCTCTCTCACACACACACACACACACACACACACACACACACTACAAGCTCCTCCCACTTCCCCTCCGGCTGTGTGCTGACGGGTTGGTGCCTTGCTCATGTGTCCCCTGTTTGTTTTCATTGGTGAATGGACAGCCAGGGCACTCTGGGAAAAATCATGTGAGCTGGAAGCATGGGAACAAAAAGCGCCATGATGAGCCATGTATTTCCTGTCATGTGTTATGTCAACCCCTGTCTCGAGCTCACAACTCCCCTTCCTTTCCCTCACTCCTATGCGCTGGGTTCAGCACCTGGATTATCTGAGAGTCCTGTGACGTCACACCTTTAGAAACATCCTCGTATGATTTGGTTGGGGCTGACTGACCGCACCCTCTCTCCCGCAGACCCAGGCCTGGGCACCTGCCCCGGGCCGCGTTTCCTCAGCCCCACAATTGGTGTAGGGGACATAACTCAGCTCCATGCTGGACAGGCTGGGCCTGGGCTCCAGAGTTCCTCCCGGGGATCCGGCCTGCCCAGCCTGGGCGCTGCAGCTGCCCTGGGGACGGACGGGGAGTCTGCCTTACCAGCTGTACCCGCTTGGAAGTGCCTGGTGTAGAGAAACCAGTTTCCAACTCGTGGGGAACTGTCCTGGAGGCGGCTGGCACAGGGTGCAGGGAAAGATAGGAGGGGCCCAGCCCTGGAGAAACGCAATGTCACAGTAGACCTTACGGACTCACGCCCTGAGAACAGTGGCGCTCCACCATGGCGTTGTAGCTATCTGGAAGCTCACGCCGCAGCCCACAGACGGGATGGGCCAGGTCTGCTTCTCCACCTGCCAGGTCCAGGCGGAGGTGGTGGCTGCTTTGACCAAGGGACGGACATGCTGGGCTCTTAGAGGCTATATGCCTTGGCCACCATACTGTGAGGAAGCCAAAGCAGTTGTGAGGAGGCCTGGTTGTGCCAGGAGGGCAGAACCATGGCACATGCACATTGCTTTTGCTTGGGGCTCCAGGAAGGACATGAGTGGGAGGCTGGAAGGGAAACTTGAGCGAGTTCAGGAAGGCCGGAGAAGGTCTGACAGCTGTCGCCAGAGATCATCTCCTGTAAACACCACAACGCCCTCCCCTCCACCCCCAGGCCACGGACAGACAACAGTGCGGTTTCCACGGTGATGAATCAGGTTTAGGGACAGGCAGCTGTTGGGTAGGGGCAGCTGCTATCTGGGTGGCTTGTAGGACAGCTGTGCTCCCGGAACATGCTGGTCCTGGCCATGGTAATTGGCTATGTCCTTCCTTTGTCAAATTCACCTGATCCTTCAAATGGAATAACAGGGTGGAGAATTGAATTTTTCCCCAGGGTCCTGGGAAGCCTTCTGTTGTCACAGGGGCCTCTCAGCCTGATTTCCTCCTCATTAGTCCTTACTTACATGTCTCCCAGATCTGTGTCTTTACAAAAATGACAGATTATAGCAGGTCCTTTCACCTCCCATGACCCACATGCTCCTGGCTGGAGGACGCGCTCCACCTTACAGACGCCCTGAGCCTAGGAAGGAGCACGTGCAGTATGGATTCCAGATAATCCACAAAGGAGACAGAGAGAGGGAGAGAGCAAGAGAGCAAGAGAGAGAGAGAGAGAGGGAAAGAGAGGGAGAGAGGGAGGGGGGAGTGCGAGTGCCCCCTGGGGCTTGAACTCAGGGCCAGGGTGCTGTCTCCCTGGGCTTTCTTCCTCAAGGCTGATGCTCTACCACTCGAGTCCCAGCTCCACTTCCAGCTTTTTTGCAGTTACAGTAATTGGAGATAAGAGTCTCATAAGCCTCTCTGCTTGGGCTGACTTCAAACTTTGATTCTCAGATTTGAGTGTCCTAGGTAGCCAGGATGGCAGGCGTGCATCATGGGTGCCAGCCACTGTCTTCTTTACCATGATGTATCTTGACCGTGGCATGGAATCGATCCTGGAAGGTTGCTTGTCTGAAATTAGCTGCACGCGGTGTGTTTGTGTTTGTCTAGTGAACCTGGGCATCTTTGGTGAACATTTGGGGTGACACAGGACCTGCTACACAGCAGTGGGGGCCCAGAGAAAAGGTGGGACTGTGGTGAGGAAGACGCCCCCCCCCCCTCCCCGGGAGCCTGGACCTGAGCAGAGTCCAGCAAAACCAGCTTTCCCAGCGGGAGGAAGTATGCGAGAATGGGCTGCCTGGACGTCTTGGTTTTTGCATCATCCTAGGAAAATGGGGTCTCAGCAGCATAAAACCACCCCGGTGCATTTGCTTCCAGAAAACAGCTGGGGGAAAGGAACGGGAGGCTGGAAACTGCCTTAACATTTCCCATAACACAAAATCCTTCAACAGCCCTGAGTCATTTCTGCTCCCCAAGCCCCAGCCCGGGAGAGACAGCACAGTGCTCCTCAGAGGGGTCGCTGGAACTCATGGGGGGAGAGGAGGCGCCCAGAGGGGGTGGGGAGAGAAGGAAGCAGTGAGCACTCTGGCCAGACACCATGTCTGGGACTGGTTCACGCGCTTGTGTTCCCAGCACTCAGGGAGAAGCTAGGGCAGGAGGGTGGAGAGTTGGGAGCCAGGCTAAGGCTCTAAAAAACTCCAAAATGCAATACATAAACCAAGCGAACCACTGCCCCTTTCGTCTGATGGAGGGTCCACCCGGTGGGCCGTGGCCGGGACGTGGGGCGTCTGGGGAGCCCGATGTCAGTCACACGGTGAATGGAGGCTGCCTGGACACAGCAGCTAGCCCTCACGGCCTTCTACGTGGTGGTGCATAGGCTCTGAGGGTCTGATCCCCTGGAGGGATCCGTCCAGTCCTGGGCCGCCCCTCCTGGTGGATCCGTCCAGCCCTGGGCCGCCCTCCTGGGGTGGGGAGATCCGTCCAGCCCTGGGCCGCCCTCCTGGAGGGGGGGGGAATCCATCCAGCCCTGGGCCGCCCCTCCTCCTAGGCCACCTGCCCTCCCGTGGCCGGGGAGCGGCCCCGACTTGACGGGGTGGGCGGGAAGCCAGGCAGCGCGGGATCTGCGCTGTCCAGGCCCCCGGCCCAGGGGCGGCGCGCACAGACCACCCCACCCCACCCCGCTGATCACCGGGTCCCCATGGAGCTGTGGACTGCCCAAGGGGGAGCGTTTGGGGCGGGGCTGGGGCCCCTCGAGGGGCGTGGCTTAGCCCTACAAGGGGTGGGTCTTGGGGCGGGGCTTGGATGAAGGGGCGGAGTTGTAGTCCACCCAGGAGTGTGGTTGGCCGCTGCAGGGGGAGGGGCTTGTGGTGGGCGGGGCGTGGGTGGCGGGGCGGGCTTAGCCGGTCGGGGCGTGGCTTGTGGGTGGGCGGGGCCTATCTGTTCACCTTCCCACCACTCCCGCCAGGCCCCCTGCAAACCGCTGGCGTTTGTTTTTCACGCTGGCAGATAGTTATTAAATTACAACGCAAATATAGTTAGATGAAATGATAAGTCGAAACCATTCTGAGCCCAAATCTGGTAAGTTGACGCATCTTGGGTTTTGTAATAGGCCTAGGTTTAAGCATTAGCTATGTGATTTTTAAATTTTTAAAAAATTATCTTTAGTGGTACAAAGGGCTTCGTTCCACACGTTAGCGGTGAGCACAGTGGGTAGTTTCGGGGCTTTATTCACGACCACCACGTTGGAGAAGGGGTGGAGATGTGGTCAGCAGAAAACGGTGAGTCAAGGGCTCTGACTTTCCCAGCCAGCCAGGTCCCGGCTCTGAGCTCAGGCAGTGCCTGCTCGTGGAGAGCAGCCATCTCGCTGTCCCCCTGGTCCATCCCATCACCAGCCTTCCGCTGGGACCGCGATCAGAGTAACTCCAGCCACCGGTAATGCAAAACCCCAAAGAACACTGCTCACAGAAGAGTGCATGTAGCGGGGAGTCTGGCCTAGTGGTCGATCATCTGCGAAGACCTGGGTTTGACTCAGGTCAAGAAAAAGCTGGAAGTGGTGCTGTGGCTCAAGCAGTAGAGCTCCAGTCTTGAGAAAGCTCAAGGACAGTGCTCAGGCCCTGAGCTCAAGCCCAGGACTAGCAAAAAAAAGTCTACGTACTCTATGCTGCACAGGCTCAGGCTTCCTCAGTGGTGCCTGAAGTTTGCCTGTGTCCCAAAGTGGTTGCTTGTCTTCAGCCCTCACATTCACATTCCAGGGACCAGGAAGAAGGACCAAAAAAGAGCTTATCTGTGAGAGCCCCTCACCCACCGTCAGGTCCGGCTCAGCAAGCCCATGAGTCACCCTAGAATATTATGTGGGAGCTGCACCGGGGGTGGCCAATGGCCCGGGTGGCCCCAACACTGGTAGGGGGTGTCGTGACAGTCAGTGTCATCTGTATAGTTGTCACAGATCTGGGCTTCCACTAGACAGGAATCCTCGAGAGGGCAAGCACCCTCGGCAGCTGCAGCCCCAGAGCCAGGGCAGGCAGGGAATGCGCTCCCATGTGGGGCGCCAGTGGAGCGTCCTGGGGACTGGGCTCTTTGGGGCTGTATTTTCACCATGGGTGAGCAGAGCCTCGAGGGGAGAATGGATGAGTGGGTTCACAAGGCTGGAGAAAATGAGGCTTTCAGCTTCATGTCCATTATGCTAATGGTGACCCACTTTGTCTGCCTCTCACTGAGCTGCCTTGAAGATGACAGGTTGACAATGACTCTCCTTGGGTCACTGCTGAGCAAGAAGCCCATTAGAGCACCGGGTGTGGGAAAAGGGCTGTCACCCTAAATGTCCTCATTTGTCTGGACAAACCTGGACATAGGAACAGGAAACCCCGCAGGCCTCCAGCCCCTGCCCTGGCCAGCCTGCACCTTCCCGGGGCCCTGGGCCCTGGGTCCTGTCACATTCCAGGCTTTGAACAGACTCCCCTTCACCTGGTGAAGCAGGGAGCAGTGACAGGGTCGCCAGCTGGAGGCAGGCGTCCATCTTTTCCTCTTCATCCTTCCCTCCCTCCCTCCCTCCTCACCCCTTCCTTTCTTTCTCTTCTAGAAAGCAGCCACTTCAATCAGATCTTCCTTTCTTCCTCCCTCCCCCTTTCTTTCCCTTTTTTGTTGTCCCAGCATTGGGCTCTGTCTCTTCATTTTTTCGCCCACCACTGGCACTCTACCGCTTAAGCTGTGAGAGACTCATGGCCTTTCCTACCTGTACCGACTTGAAGCATCATCTTCCGATCTCAGCTTCTTGAGTCTCTAGCGTTGCAGGCATGAGCCACGGTGCCTGGCTATCTTATTTTGAGATGGCTGCTCACTATTTGTAATTTCAGCTCTGGAAACCCTGGGCACAGGCCATCCTCCCACCTCAGTCTTCCAAGCAGCTGAGACTACAGAGCCTGCCACTGGGATGGCTTTGGCTGTGTGTGTGTGTGTGTGTGTGTGTGTGTGTGTGTGTGCGCGCGCTCTTCGTCCTACACCTCTCTGAGATTCAATTCACTGCCCTTCTGGACCTGAGGCTTGGCACAGCTGAGACCTCCAGGAAGGAATTCCACTGTCTCAGGTGCAATACCTTGTCTGCAATACCACCTCTCTCCACTCTGAGACCCAAACCCAGGACCTCCAGGCTCCAGCACACAGACCAAGAAGGACAGTGTCATCAGATAACAGATGGGGTGTCTGAAGCATGCTACAAGTCCCATTTTGTTTCTTCCACCTGGAGGATCTGAACTCAGCCTCTTGCTGGCTAGGCTGGTGCCCTATCCCTGAGCCATGCCTTCAGCCCTGTTTTCCGCTGGTTACTTTTCAGACAGGGGTTCCTACCCTCTGGCTTGTGCCTACTTTGAGGCTCCCGTGGCCGCTGGGGTCCGTGGAGATCAGGTCCTGAGGACTTTTCACATCCACACTGCCCCGCCGCTCCACCCCACAGCCTCAGCTCCCCATGCTAACAGCCTTGCGCGCTGCGCACAGGTAAATGCTGTTCTATAGAATCCCAGGTGCACAGGCCTTTAGCCTTTTTGGTCTTCCACCAAGTCTGTTCCTTGGGTTTCTTTTTTTTTTTTTTTTTTTCCAGTTCTGGCCTTGAGCTCAGGGCCTGAGCACTGTCCTTGGACTTTCTCAAGGCTAGAGCTCTACCACTTGAGCCTCAGCACCACTTCTGCCTTTTTTTCTATGTATGTGGTACCAAGGAATCGAACCCAGGTCTTCATGCATGCTAGGCAAGCACTTTAACCACTTTAAGTGCCAGTGGCAGAGGTGTCGCCCGGGTGTCGAGGCTGCCACCCGCGAGGGCCCCGCTGCAGGACCCCGTCTCAGGTCTGCGCCGCCCACCCAGCCCGGGCCGTCGTTTCCCCGTTCTCGTCCTTGTGAGTGGGCCCCGGGCGAGGCTGGACAGCGGCCCGGCTGCGGGCGGCGGGGGTTGTCTGGGTCTGGCCGGCGGCGGGGGGTGGGGGGGGGGTCTGGGTCTGGCCGGCGGCGGGGGGTGGGGGGGGTCTGGGTCTGGCCGGCGGCGGGGGGGGGGGGGAGGGGTCGTCTGGGTCTGGCCGGTGGGGGAGGTCTGGGTCTGGCGGCAGGGGGGGGGGTCTGGGTCTGGCAGGCGGCGGGGGTGGGGTGGGGGGGGGTGGGGTCTGGGTCTGGCCGGCGGCTGGGGGGGGGAGTCTGGGTCTGGCCGGCGGGGGGGGGGTCTGGGTCTGGCCGGCGGCTAGGGGAGGTCTGGGTCTGGCCGGCGGCTGGGGGGGAGTCTGGGTCTGGCCGGCGTGGGGGGTCTGGGTCTGGCCGGCGGGGGGGGGGGGGTCTGGGTCTGGCCGGCGGCTGGGGGAGGTCTGGGTCTGGCCGGTGGCTGGGGGGGGATCTGGGTCTGGCCGGGGGAATGGGGGGGAGTCTGGGTCTGGCTGGCTGGGGGGCGGGGGGGGGTCTGGGTCTGGCCGGCGGGGGGGGGGTCTGGGTCTGGCCGGCGGCTAGGGGAGGTCTGGGTCTGGCCGGCGGCTGGGGGGGAGTCTGGGTCTGGCCGGCGTGGGGGGTCTGGGTCTGGCCGGCGGGGGGGGGGGTCTGGGTCTGGCCGGCGGCTGGGGGAGGTCTGGGTCTGGCCGGTGGCTGGGGGGGGATCTGGGTCTGGCCGGGGGAATGGGGGGGAGTCTGGGTCTGGCTGGCTGGGGGGCGGGGGGGGGTCTGGGTCTGGCCGGCGGGGGGGGGGCGTCTGGGTCTGGCCGGCGGGGGGGGGGCGTCTGGGTCTGGCCGGCGGGGGGGGGGATCTGGGTCTGGCCGGCGGTGTGCCGCGCCCTCGCCCGCCGGAAGCGGCGTCCGGGCCCCGCGGGAGGCGGGAGCGGAGGCGGGGACGCGGCGGCTCCGCGGGGATAAATAGCGGCAGGGCGGACGGGACCGCGACACTCCGGGACCGCACAGCGCCCGCCGGCCATGCGCTGAGCGCCGCCCGCCCGCCCGCCCGCCCGCCCATCGACGCCCGCGCCGCCGCCCGCCGCTCACGGTACTGGGGACGCCTCGCCCCGCCTCGCCCCGTCCCGCCCCGGGCCCCGTCCTGCCCCGTCCCGTCGCGTCCCCCATCGCCCCGCCTCACCCCGCGCCCCGTCCTGCCCCGTCCCCCCTCGCCCCGCCTCGCCCCGCGCCCCGTCCCGTCGCGTCCCGCCTCGCCCCGCCTCACCCCGCGCCCCGTCCTGCCCCGTCCCCCCTCGCCCCGCCTCGCCCCGCGCCCCGTCCCGTCGCGTCCCCCCTCGCCCCGCCTCGCCCCGCGCCCCGTCCCGTCGCGTCCCGCCCCGTCCCGCCTCGCCCCCCGCCCCGTCCTGCCCCGTCCCGTCGCGTCCTGCCCCGTCCCGCCTCGCCCCGCGCCCCGTCTTGCCCCATCCCGTCGCGTCCCGCCCCGTCCCGCCTCGCCCCCCGCCCCGTCCTGCCCCGTCCCGTCGCGTCCTGCCCCGTCCCGCCTCGCCCCGCGCCCCGTCCTGCCCCGTCCCGTCGCGTCCCGCCTCGCCCCGCGCCCCGTCCCGCCCCGTCCCCCCTCGCCCCGCCTCACCCCGCGCCCCGTCCGCAGATGGCCCGCGCCCTCCTGCTGGCCGCGCTCCTGCTCGCCGCCGCCCTGTCGGCCGCTCCGGGACTCGCGACCGCGGTGAGTGCGGGGCAGGCGGGGCGGGGCGCGGAGGCCGCCTGGCCGGGGATGCGGGTCCTGCGCCCGGCGGGGAGCCCTGGGGCGCCCGACGCCCGGCGGGGGCGGGGGCTGCGCGCGGCCCCCGGTGGCCAGGCGCCCCAGCGAGGGGACCACGGGGCGGGGGGGGGGGGGCGGCCGCTGGCCCCGCCTGCCCCGACCGCGCTCTCCCCAGCAGGCCAAGGAGAAGCGAGGCTGGACCCTCAACAGCGCCGGCTACCTGCTGGGCCCGCGTGAGTGCGGGGGGCCGGGGGGTGGGGGGCCCTGCCGGGAGGGCGAGGGGGGCGCAGAGGGCGTGGGGGGCCCTGCGGGGAGGGCGTGGGGGGCGGAGAGGGCGTGGGGGCCCTGCAGACGTGACAGGCCAGGAGGAGCGGGCGGCGTCCCCGTGTGACCTGCAGGCAGCTCTCGGGTCCACCTGGCCGCCCTCCCTGTGCCCGGGCGGACGCCTCCCCAGTCCTGACCCATCCCCGCACCCCCATCAGACCCGCCCGGTTCACAGCCCACGGCTGTTCCCGGCTCTGCTGTTCCTGGGTGCGGTCCTGGGCTGCTTCTTTTGTGGGTCCTGGGACTTGAACTCCGGCCTGGGCGCTGTTCCGAGCTCTTCACCTCAAGTCACATCCCGGAGATAAGAGTCGTGGGCCTTTCCCGCTAGGCTGGCTTTGACCCATGACCCTCAGTCTCTGCCTCCTGAGTAGCTAGGATGACGGGCGCAAGCGGCTCTCGCCCGCTGTTCCTTGGCTTTTTCCTTCAAGGCCAGTGAACTTGAACCCCAGCCCTCTGCAGCCTGCTCTTCCGTGGTCTCTCTGCCCTCACGCTGTTCTGTTTCCACATGGCCCCCGGGCAGGGTCCCTCCCGCCTTTTCTCCCCTCTTTTCTCCCCTCTTCCCCTCCCTCATCCCCTTTCCCTCTCTTTGACTCGAGTCCATCTGATCTTTGGGAGAAAAGAAAATCTTGTTGCGTCACAACTTCACATTTTGAGTGGCCCCTTGTTTTGGGGGTGTGTGGGGGTCCCACGGGGGTCCCACCCCACAGGCTCACCCCGGGTCTCCAGGTGGCTCTGCTGGCAGTCAGGCTGCATCCCTGGTGAGCAGCCACACGGCCTTGTCTGGGGTGGGAAAGGCGAGGCAGGTGGCAGCCGGCAGACACTGCCCTCTTCACAGATGCCATGGACAGCCACCGGTCGTTCAGTGGCAAGCACGGACTGGCTGGCAAGCGGGAACTCCAGCTGGAGGACACGGAGGTGAAGCCAGGTGAGGCCCGGCTGCCTCACAGCCCAGCCTCGCACCTGCCACGGGCCAGGGCGGAAGCAGCCAGCCTGGGAGGGAGGTGGAGGAGCCGGGGACCCACCACGGTGGTGCCTGGGGCCCCAGGGAGGCTCCCGGTGGCCGCCCCTCCTCAGGACGGGTGGCAGGGCCCAAGGCACCCACGTGACTGGTGATCTCTCTGCCCTCCAGGGAGCCACGGAGCTCCGCCCGAGAGCAACGCCATGCGCGCCCTCATTGAATTTCTGACTTTTTTGCATCTCAAAGGTTTGTGGCAGGGCATTGACACAATGTGCTGGGGGGCAGCGAGGGCCTAGCATACGGGTCCTCGTGTCACCCCAGCACCACTGCGGAACAAAGAAAGCAAAGAGGCTCTAAAAAGCGTTGTAGAAAACCACTCGGGGAAGTAACTGTGTTTCCACTAAGCAGACGCCCATGCAGGGTCGTAAGCTCCTTGTGCGGGTCCTGCCTTGCTCCCCGGAGGAGGAGGAGGGGTTCTGGGGCATGGAGCTGGGGAGGGGGGCTGGTGATCTTGCTGCCTAGCCGGGCTCTTTGCCAGTGGTCTGGAACCATGCTCTCTACTTGGTCACCGGTGGCCGGGTCTCAGAGCTCAGGTGCTCTGCAAGGAGCTTCAGGCCACCCTTGAGTCCAGGGAAAAGGGAAGGGCTCCTGGTCCTGGCCGGCCTCCCATCCGCAGCGAGCGCCTCTGGGGGAAGGAGGCTGAGATGGGGCCGCAGCCAGCACTTCACGTCAGGAGGCCCTTGTCCCTTCACAGACATTGGTTACCAGTTTCTGCTGGTCAGTTTTGTTGAGCTCTGATTCTTGGCATCTCTCTGGGTGGTAAGCAGCAGCCAGCAGGCAGCATGTCTCCTTGGCCTTGGTTGGAGGCCTTGGGGACCCTGATGCTAAAGGGTGGCCCTGTTTCCTCCTGGGGAAGCCAGTGCTGCCTGCACCCCAGGGAAGCTGACTCTTCCTGCAGGGCAGCCGTGCCCTGTTCGTAAGCAGGAGTTACGCGGTGTCAAAGCATGCCTAAGGCCTGGCAGTTTCAAACTGCTGGCTTGAGTCATTTGAAGGTGGGGTGGTAGAGTGCCAAGTTACAACAGAGTCCTGGGCTCTGGCTTCAGTGCAAGCCACTGGCGGGTGGCAGGTGGCTCTCTGGAGCTTGCGGTCTAAGTACACGTCTTCTCTCTCCAGAGGCCGGGGCCCTGGACAGCCTTCCTGGCCTTCCCTCGGCCTCATCCTCGGAAGACACAGAATAGCCCTGCACATGGCCTCATCCTGCCGTGCCTGCCTGCGTGTCCTTCAGAGCCCCACTGCAGGATGAGGACAGTGTGCCAGCGCAGGCAGAGTCATCTGTTCCTCATCCCTGCTTTTGACTGTGCTGTTATTAACAATTTTGTTTTTGCTCTTGTTTTATTACTTTGAGTGATAAATAAAACCTGCAGCTATCTCAGTGGCCTGGCTCTGCATTACCGGCGGCACGACAGTGTGCTCAGCTCGACCAGGAGCAGCAGGGTTATAAATCATTTTCTGTGATTATTTTTATTTTCTGTCAGTTGTGGGGCTTGAACTCAGGCCTAGGCATTGTCCCTGAGTGCCGGGGCCAACCGGCAGCAAACCAGGGTTCGCAGATTGGGGTTCCTGAAATAGGGGACAAGGACTAGGAAGAAAAAGAAGAGAGACAGACACACTAGGTCCGGGATGTCCGCAGTCCAGGCAAAGACTCACTAGACTGCCGCGTTTATTTTCCCCTCCCCCTTCTTCCCTCCTCCTCTCCCAGGGAACCTCCAGGTGTTACATTCATATGGTAATTCTCAGGTCATTTACATAGAATAGGGCCAGAAAGCAATAAGACAATATAGCCATCGTCTGATGCAAGTCAAGGTACAGTTTGATTCCACTCTGGCTCCCAACACCTGAGCTTCTTTTGCTCAAGGCTTGTGTTCTACCCCCGGAGCCACAGGACCACTTCTGCCTTTTTCTGAGTAGTTTATTGGCGATAAAGAGTCCCACGGACTTTCATGCCTGGGCTGGCTTTGAACCACGATCCTTAGATCTCCACCTCCTGAGTAGCTAGGATTACAGGTGTGAACCACCAGTTCACACCATGTGGGGAGCCGGATGGCACCTGTTTCCTGCCTCGCTCCTTGTAACTTATTTGGTATGTGAGTGCGAGGCCTTTACTCGTTACTAAGTATCAAGTTGCTCTTCAGTCTGCGCATGACGAAAAAGGGCGTGACCAATCCCGAGTCTCAAAACGGCCTTAGCAACAGAGCAGCCAATGGTAGAGAGCCCTTTGTTCCTTGGGCCTATATAAGCAGCTGCATTTCCCTGCCCAGGGCCCCTCTGCTTCAGCTCTCCCTTCAATCAAGTGGCTCTTCAACAAAGCGTGATACAAGAAGGATCCTCGGGTGGTGTCCGTTCTTCCCTGCCGGTCAGGGGTGTCGGGCGCCGCAACACCAGCTTTGGTTATTTTTTTAATTGCAAATAATGGAGTATTTGACCTCCTTTACCTTCTATGCCAGGACCCTGAGCCCCGGCTCAAGCATGGACTGCATGAGTGGCCCCTGTCACTACCTGTGCGGGGACCTCTAGGTTGCTCAAGGACAGCTGAGTTCGTCATGAAGCTGTCTTCCTAACTGTGAAGACAAGTGTGTTGCTGCCACAAACAAAAGCCCACAGGATGGGCCAGGAGTTTGGCCTAGTGGTAGAGTCTTGCCTAGCATGCATGAAGACCCGGATTCGATACCTTGGTACCACATACATAGAAAAAGATCAGAAGTGGTGCTGTGGCTCAAGTGGTAGAGCGCTAGTCTTGAGAAAGCCCAAAGACAGTGCTCAGGCCCTGAGCTCAAGCCCAGGCCTGGCAAAAACAACAACAACAAAAGCACACAGGCAAACCCCCTGCCTCGAGGTGGGGGATGGAGACAGGAACATAGGAGAGGGTGACCTGGGACCTGAGAAGGGGCCAAGCAGGGACACGCAGTCCGCTGAGGGTGGGGAGGCATGTGCCTGGGGAGACCAGTGAGGAGGAAGAGCAGCCAGGCCTGGCCTGCTCACCGAGAGTTTTGTCAGGAGGGTGCTACCTCTGCCAGTCCAGGGGGCACCGGCCATTTCCCCAGCCCACAGCTGTCCTGTGCGGTGTCCCTCCCGCCTCCTTCCTGCCCGAGGACACCAGCTCAGCCCCTGGTCCTCCAGACCAACACCTCCAGCAGCTATCAGCCTGTGCAGGCTGTTCCAGTGCACTCCACAGGAACCCGCCTGCTCCCCTGCTCCTGCACGCATGCGCGTGGACACACACGTGCACACACACACGCCCACACACACATGCACACACTCGCGCGCACACACACGCAGTACCACCCTGTGTGGTGCTCAGGGCCTCAGCTGTTGCCAGTTTGCCTCTCTTGGCTCACTCCCATGTCGCTGCCCAGGTGGCCCCATCATGTTACCACGGCCAACCTCTCCCCACCTTGGGGACGAGTGGAGGGGGGTAGCAGCATCTGGAAGGCAAGGGGGGGGTGACAGCCAGGAGGGGGGCTGCCAGTACAGGATGGAGGAGGTGGTGATTCTCAGGAGGCTCTGACGAGGCCATGCCACTGGTCCTGCAATCAGTTTGCCATCCTCAGCTTAAACCCAGAGTGGACTGAAAATACCCAGGCATGGGGGTACACTGGTAATCCCAGGCAGAGCACTGACGTGGGGATGGGGAGTCAGGGCCTGCTGGCTTACATAGTGAGACTTTCTCTCAAGATCTAAAGTACGTAGTAGTAGTAACACTGATAATAATACAAGTGGGGCGGGGCCTGATCTGCACTGCCTGCTAGAGAGGCTGAGATTGGCTGGACTGAGGGGTTTGGATCAGGACAGCCCATGCAAACAGTCAGCGAGACCCCATTTCAGCCAACAGCAGACATGGTGACATGTGCCTGCCAACCCTTCCACTAAGGACACAAACAGGAGGATGGTTGTCCAGGTCGGCTCAGACCTAAACATGAAACCCTATTCTGAAAAGCACAAAAGTGAAAGGTCTGGCCAAAGCTAATTTATGAGCCAGGCACTGTGGCTCAGGCCTGTAATCCTAGCTACTCAGGAGGCTGAGATCTGAGGATCACAGTTTGAAGCCAGCCCGGGCACAAAAGAAGATGAGACACTTATACCCAATTAATCACTAAAATAATGGGAAGTGGTGCTGTGGCTCAAGGGGTAGGACGGCAGGCTTGAGCTGAAGAGCTCAGGGACAATGCTCAGGCCCAGGGATACGGTGGTAGCTTTGAGCTGAAGAGCTCAGGGACAGCACCCAGGCCCAGAGTTCAAGCCCTATGATTGACCAAAAAAAAAAAAAAAAAAAAAAAACCAACCTAATTTATGGCACAGCTGTACTTGTCTTCACCTAGGCTTTGGCATCAGAATTGGGTTTTCTGAGGGGCCAATGTGGGGGGGAGGGAGCCTGCAAATGCAAAGAGCAGGGTTTCTTTGTCTCTTCTGTTGTTCCTGCTCAGGAGCAGGCTGTTCCAGACATTATTATTATTATTATTATTATTATTATTACCAGTTCTGGGGCTTGAACTCAGGGCCTGGGCACTGTCCTTGGACACTTTTCGCTCAAGGCTAGAGCTCTGCCACTTGAGCCACAGAGCCACTTCTAGCTTTTTCTGTATATGTGGTACTGAGGAATTGACCCCAGGGCTTCATGCATGCTAAGTAAGCACTCTACCACTAGGCCACACCCCTGGCCAGTAGCCAACATTATTAATCAACACAGAAACATGACAGAACAGTATTCAATATATTTCATGGTGGCTATTAATAAGATAAATACATTCTCAGTTACCAAGTTAATAATTACATCTTCACTCTTACAATAGAACCAAAAAAGTCAACATAATAAGTAACCATTCCTGCTGTCTCTATGAGCTAGTTTAACCATATTTTACAAGTACTAATAATATCAGAACAGTAATTATGGAGCTTTCCTACAATTCATGTACAAACATGCAAGAAACTAGATACAGTTGGAAGCCCTGAACCTCAGCACTTCTGATGAGAGCCTCTGTCCCCACCCCTCCACGACCCTAGAGAGACGGACAGTCCCTGTGACGTGGATGGGACATCTCCACTGTGGACATTTCTTGGGGTCCTCTCTGTAGGTTTCAAGCTGTATCCTAACACCCACCTGGATAGTTTATTTCTAAACAATGTGAAAAACAAAGGTCAACAAAAACAAAGAAACCAGCCCAGTTTGTGGTGCTGGGCGAGCTGTCCTCAAGGGTGACTCGAGGGTGACTCCAGGTGACTCGAGGGTGACTCCAGCATGACTGACTCGCTCTTCCCTCACTGACCACGTCCAGCCTCCTGCCCAGCTCCCTCTTCTGGACTCCAGCTGTCCCTGGATTTCACACCCGACCTCAGATGAGGAAGCACCAAACTAGGCTCTCTAGGCTCGGCTGCCCCGGAGAACCTGGTCCTAGCTGTCCCCACAGCCCCGGCCCCGGCTCCTCCAGGCCACCATGCCAAATGCTGACGCCAAGCCCACAAGCATTTACACTCGACCCTATTGCACTCTACTCCATTTTCAGGCCCTTGGATTTGAACTCGATGTGGAGAATCTGGGACAGGCACCTTCCGAACTCCTCCAGGATCTTCTGCTCTGCCAGGCACTCGGAGCAGTGCTCCTTCTCGGCCTCCTCACCTTGGGCCAGCAGGCAGGCGCACGTGGCCTCCACCACCTCCCAGGAGATGCAGGAAGAGGGCCGCCTGTGGAAAGAGACGGCCACCTTTGTCACCTCCCACAGGACACAGGAAGCCTGACCGAAGGCAGCCAGGCTTGAGGGTTTCTCATGCTTCTGTCCAAGTAAACCTGAGCTTTGTTTTATGCATTAAAATTTATTCATTAATGGCAGCTGGCGTTTTAAAACGACCCATTACGTGGAACTCAAAGAAACTGTTTTACAGAGTAAAAATACCACTCGAGCTTCAGCACCTCTAAGTATAGCACAGCTTCAAAACCATGGAATACATGGTAAAAACATGCAGTGAATCTGGGATGCACGGGTTCTCCAGGAGAGAGGCCCGTGTCTGCCCGCATGCTGACCCTGCACGTGGTGAGCCAGGCTGGGCCGCCGCTGCTTGCTCCTTGAAAGGCAGTGTTAGGGTTAGGGTGCCCTGTGGCGGCACAATGGGCTTCTCCAACTGAGCACACGGGCCAAAACAGCTCCGGGGTCTGGAGAGGCGTGGCCAGGATCCCTGGGCAGAGGCAGCTTTCCCCTCTGCTCCCTCCCTGCTCCCTCCCGCCCCTCCCGGGCTCCTGGCCCCGCCCAGTGCAGAGGCTGTCATTAACTCTCCTCCCACGTGCTTGGTGTACCTACCTATCTTTTTTGAATTTTGATAGTCCTGAAAATTTGCCTGGTAATAAGGGCTGGTGACCCTCGAGATCTCCAGTCTCTGTGTAGTTTGGCAGGTTCATCAGTGACTTTCGTTCTGGACTTTCTTCATAGTTTTTGCAGCCAATGCATTTGCAAATAGAAGAGCACATAATTTTGGCCTGGTAATAGAAAGTGCATCAATAGAATTAGGTTGTCCGACTAAGCTTTGAAGACTAAGTCTGTTTGAATCTTAAAATAATACTGGCTTGGGGCCGGGAGTTTGGCCTGGTGGTAGAGTGCTTGCCTAGCATGCAAAAGACCCAGATTCAATTCCTCAGTACCACATACATAGAAAAAGGCCAGAAGTGGTGCTGTGGCTCAAGTGGTAGAACTCTACCCTTGAGAAAATCCAGGGACAGTGCTCAGGCCCTGAGCTCATGCCCAGGACTGGCAAAAATAAATAAATAAAAAATAATATTGGCTTGTATTGGCTCCTGTGTGTGTGTGTAGTTGGCAATGTTAATGCCTAAACCCCAAGAAGTGTGGAGGTGCAGAATGAAGAGAGCAAGGTGCACCCCACATCCTGCTGTGGAGCACAGTGGAGCCGCAGGTAACTAAATGGGGTAAGTTCCAGGGAGCAGCGCTGCCTCCCACTGGATAAAGCCTGACAGAGCTCCCTGGGTCCTGAAGGGTGCCCGGAAGAATGCTGCCAGGAGCCTTGCTGGCCACCCCAGGGCACCCTGCTCCCTTCCAGCAGGTAGACCTCCTAATGCAGCCGTGCTCAGGGACAGGGCACAGGCCAGCCACCTCCTCATCCATGGGCATGGGGACAGTGGCAAGCGGACACTGCTGTCAACTGTGTGCTTCTTGGTTCCCTCTCTGCTCAACGCGAGACCCCCTCCAGCCTCTAGGTGTAAGGTACACTGTGTAGGCAGCTTTTCTATCTCCAAACATGTCTGAGGTCTCTCGTTTGCATTTCTGGGCCTCTTTCTTTCTGTGGTATTGAGTTTGAACTCACGGCATTGTGCTTGCTAGGCAGTATTTGAATCAAGCCCCAGCTCTTCTTCTTCTTTTTTTTTCAGGTTGTTTTTGAGATAGGATCTCACTTTTTGTCCAAGTAGGTCTAAACCTTGATCCTCCTTATTTACATTTTTTTTGTGCCAGTTCTGGGACTTGAACTCAGGGCCTGAGCGCTGTCCTGAGCTTCTTTTGCTCAAGTCTAGTACTCCACCACTTGAGCCACTGCTCCACTTATGCCTTTTTAAAATTAGAAATAAGAGTCTCAGGAATGTTTCTGCCAAGGCTGGCTTCAAACCACAACCCTCAGATCTCAGGCTCCTGGGTAACTAGTGCCAGGCTTTACCCACCTTTTTCTGATGACATGTGGTCCTGAGAACGTTTTAAGTTGAGCTGGCCTGGAACAGAGACTCCCCTCTCCCCCACCCTGGTCTCCTGTGCAGCTGGAACCATAAGGCATCCACCCGGCCCAGCTATGCTCTGGCCTGCCCTGGTCCACACTGGAAGTGTCCTGTCCCTGCCAGGACAGGGGTGGCCCAGCCCACCTCTAGGAGCCCCCACTGTGTGCACAGGCCTGGCTCATGGCTAGACAAAGCCGGCGCGGGCTCCCACTGGAGCTCTGGGAACAGAACAGACTCGAGAGGAACTTTCAGTTAATGTTCTCATCCTAAAGCTCAGCTCACATTTGAGGATTAATTGGGACTAGTGCAAGAAGCCTTTCAGAAAGCCTGTGAAGAAGAAAAGGGATTATGTTTCTTCACAAGCCGTTGGTAAAGTTTTTCTAACCACAAAATCTACTTAGGCCAAAGTATTTACTCCTTTTTCTTTTCCTTTTTTGTTTTTTTTGCCAGTCCTGGGCTTGAGCTCAGGGCCTGAGCACTGTCCTTGGACTTTCTCAAGGCTGGAGCTCTACCACTTGAGCCTCAGCACCACTTCCAGCTTTTTTCTATGTATGTGGTACCGAGGAATCGAACCCAGGTCTTCGTGCATGCCAGGCAAGCACTCCACCACTAGGCCACACTCCCGGCCCCTGTTTACTCTTTTTTCAAGGCGGGCGCCGCAGCGGGCGCTGACCTCGTAGCACTCGCAGTAGTTCTTCAGGCAGCCCGAGCGCTTGCAGTTGCATCCCTTGTTATGTCGTGGCTTGACATCGCCCAGCTTGCCTTTCCCAATTTTGGGTTGGAAAGCTTCTGGATTTCTATCAAGGCAGGCCTGGGAGGGAAAAAGGGAAACACTGTAAGATTATTTCCTAGAGGGTGCAGCCACCTATACCTCTAAGTCCAGCCCTCAAGAGGCTACGGTGGGCAGATCATGGTTTAAAGCCAGCCTCGGCTATGTAGTGAGACCCTGTGCCCCAAATTACAAAAATAAGCTGGGCACTGGTAGCTTATGGCTGTCATCTTAGCTTCTCAGGAGGATCAGATCTAAGGATTGAGATTTGAAGTCTGGCTGAGCAGCAAAGTCTGTGAAACTCTGATTTCCAATTAACCACCTAAAAGCTGGAAGTGGTGCTGTAGCTCAAGTGGTAGAGCACTAACCTTGAGCAAGAGACTCTTAGGGACAGCTCCCAGGCTTTAAGTTGAAACCCCAGGACCAGCATGCATGCACACACAGACAGGCAGACAGACAGACACATTCACACATAGAACAAAAAATAAAGCCGTGTTTTATGATTCAGAAACAATGGCCACTGCAAAGCAGGTGAACCAGCTACTATTTTCTGGGAGCAGGGAGCCAAGACACCGCGAGGCTCCCTGTCTTCTGCCATCCATTTCCACACACGATACAGACACAGTTTCTTTACAAATACCTTTTTCTGAGTTTCAAGCTCTTTCATTTTTACCATAGAAAATCAAGATGCAGACAATAAGGATACAGAGCGGGTCATAGCTCCCATGTGGAGTTCACCGGGGCTATGACTGACTACTCCGTGTTCTGCAGGTGCACCTTGTACCCTTTCCCACGGCACCGAGGGCTGTGACCGACGCCATGTCCTGATATCTCTCTGTGACTCATCTCGTTTCTCTCATTCAGCCCTGTCAGCAATCTTGGAAGGTAAAAGCTGCTACATGTATCATCCTTACAGATAAGGAAACTGAGTCATCAAAAGGCCAGCTAACCCACAGTGAGTGGTAAAGTATCATGTCCAAGTTTCCCTGCCGACTTCAGAGCACAGGTTCAAACCACAGGATCACACGCCCTCATAGTGCACACCTGGACACAGATTTCAGGTTGGGTTTTGTTCCCCTAGGGTTCTGGGAATGGTTTCCTAGGGCCTGGGGCTTACCACTGAGCTATCCCCTGAGTCTTCTGAGCATGGTATTTCCTCTTGGTTTATCCTCATCGGCCTTCCTCCCTCCCTTCTTCCCTTCCTCCTTTCCTTCCTTCCTTCCTTCCTTCCTTCCTTCCTTCCTTCCTTCCTTCCTTCCTTCCTTTTTCCTCTCTTTTTTTCTGACATAGGGTGTGAACTTAGGACCTTATACTTGATAGGCCTGTGCTCTACCACTTGAGCCACAGCTCCATTCCCAGCTTTTAGGTGGTTATTTGCAAATAAGAGTGTCACAGACCTTCCTGCCCATGGGTCTGGCTTTGAATCTAGATCCTCAGATTTTAGCCTCCTGAGTAGTTAAGATTACAAGCTTGAGCCACCAACCCGTGGCTCCTGGCTCTAACTGCAGGAAAGCAAATGCTGGGCCGTGGTCTAGACAAAGATTTACCAAGTACTAGCTATTTGCCAAACAATTTCCCAAGTGGCCATGCCAATTTATAGTCCTATCAGCAATGCATGAAAATTCCAACTTCTGAAATGAAACTTTTGTACTATATTTTACCTTGAAATAAAACGTTGTCTTCTAAAGTTTAGATGCATTGTAAGTTTTGTCCGTCCTATGGGTCTGGTCCTAGCAAAATCAATATCCTGAGAGATTATCCCATAAATCAGGAAGGAAATCATTTTAGGAAAAGCAAACAGGCCAATGCACATCATTTTGTCCACTTCCGCAGGCTGGCCTCAAGCCTGCAGTTGATGGCCCTCAATTTCCTTTGTGCCTTCCTGGAGCAGACTGAAGCTCCCCTCCCCTGAAGGATACATTCCTTGCTGATAGCCGACAGTATGTATACCTCCTGAGACAAACTCTCTCCCAAAACACCAAGATGATAAACAAGAGCCAGAAATTTAGAATGTGTAATAACACCAAGAATGATTCAGAATGAAGATAAACTATCTTTTCCTGTCTTTGAGACCCCCTGCCTTTACCATATAAACACCCTGACAGCCAAAGAGCTATGTGTCTCTCTCCCTTTGAGGACACCCATTCTGTTAAGAGGTTGCCCTGCCTTTCTGCCTATCTGCTTGTCTGCTTACCTACTTGCTTACTTACTCAATAAAGCTTTGTCAGGTTTTTGTACCATTGTGACCCGTCCAGAAATGCTTATTCTCTGATCAAGATCAAGGACCCTAAGTGAAGTATCTACTTTTTTTTTTTTTTTTTTGTCAGCTGTAGGGCTTGAACTTAGGGTCTGGGCAGTGTAAGTCTCTTTGTCCTCTAGGCTAGCACTCTACCAACTGAACCATAGCTCTACTTCCAGTTTTTTGAGTGGTTAATTGAAGATAAGGGTCTCATGGGGACTTTTCTGCCCAGGTCAGCTTCGAACCTTGAGCCTCAGATCTCATACTTCTGAGTAGCTAAGATTACAGGTGCCCAGCTGAGTCTCTACTTTTTTTTTTTTCTAGTCCTAGGCTTGAGCTCAGGGGCTGAGCACTGTCCTTGGGCTTTCTCAAAGCTAGAGCTCTACCACTTGAGCCACAGCAGCACTTCTAGCTTTTTTCTATGTATGTGGTACCGAGGAATCGAACCCAGGTCTTCGTGCGTGCTAGGCAAGCATTCTACCACTAGGCCAAACTCCCAGCCCCGAGTCTCTACTTTTCAAGGGAAACTTTACTAACCTTTACCTGCACCTGGTGACACTGTCTTTGCAGAGGATGGTCTTTATTTCTCACATTACCTGGCCTCCACTCAAGCGTCTCAGCCTAAATCACCAAACCCCAAACTAAGACTTGTGTGTGTTTCTGAATCAGAGCCTTGAAACTCCTTCGTGCTAGTGGAGGATAAAGATCTTTCCCTGTTCCTTGTCATGGGCTGGTACCCAATAAGGAGACCAGAATCAATGTATGCACTCTTCAACACTTTGGGTTTTCCCAGCAGTGAAATGAGGGATCTCTGGAGATCAGTTTATGAACATTTCACACTTCTTTGAATGTCAGTCCTGGTGTTTGAACTCAGGGCCTGGGCACCATCCCTGAGCTCTTTGCCCAAGGCTAGTACTCTACCACTTTGAGCCACAGCTCCACTTCTGTTTCTTGATGATTAATTGGAGATAAGAGTCTCACAGATTTTCCTGCCCAGACTGGCTTTGAACTGTGATCTTCAGATTTCTGCCCCCTGAGTAGCCAGGATTACAAGTGTGAGCTTGAACATCTCACTCATTTTAAAACGCTTTAAAAATTGATTACCTTAATGGCTTTAAATCGTTCGATTTCATGACGCAAATTGTTGCAACAATTATTACAATTGCAGTTGTTGCAAAAGTCACCACTGGCAAAGCAGTCGCAGTACCTGTGAAGAGAACAGCAGCGTGAGTTCGAAGCCCCGGTGGCTGGAGGTGAGAGAGGAAGGCATGCATTCAGGAGAGGGCCACCACCATGCCGTCATCATAGCAACTCCACTTAGGGGCTGCTTTCTGGCTCCTTTGTTTATATGAAAAGTAAATCAGCTAGGATATTGTCTTGCCAAGTCTAACCCAGAAAAAGAGAAACTAGCCAAAGCTGTTGGTGTTACAATACAGGATTTTGCAAAACTTAAACATCCTGGAAGATGTCTGCTGCTGATATCCACGGCTTCCAACCCCAGTGTCCTGTCATTTCCCCTGAAGCACAATAAGCTGGTGAGCAGAATTTATCGAAGGACAACTTAAGGGGAGCGGTAGACAAACAGGATCCATGAGCAAGCGGGAGAGGGGGCAGGAGAGGCCCTAGGTGAGGTTTGGCAAAATGCAAAGGCTGCTGGTCCTTTCAGATCCCACACCACAGCTCTGAGGGCAACCCTGTGAGGTGTCCCTGCACCCTGTGGTTCCTGGGGTCCATTCACTACTTCCTGGTCCCTCCCCACCCACCCACAGACAGCCATGGCCCGCACAGAGGCATGCACAAGCTTCTGCTTTAAGATTGGGATTCCCACCACCTTGCCTGTACTCGGTTCCCCAAGCGGGAAGCCTATCAGCCACTCCACGGCTTCTGTAAGTGGGGAGGGAGGCAAGAGTGTGATGCTTGACTTTCCATGTCGTCTGATACAGGTGATCACCTGCCAGCATCTGGAGCTGGGAAGCAGAAACCGTGGCTTTAGCTCGCCAATGCGGGGAAAACCCTGGGGCGGTGATGTCCTCACCACGGTGGATTCAGGAAGGCCCCTTGCTGGCCCTCCGTGGACCAGCTAGCTGCAGAACCCCTCCCGGGAGTCTTGAGCACAATTCACATTGTTAAATCATGCTGGTGAAATGCACGTCAAGGCAGCAGGAGAACACAGAGAGGCCAGGCTGCACTAGGCGGTCCTGGCAGCTGGTTCCCCAGTGACTCAGAACTTGCCTTTGCACAGGCTGCTTATACAGGAGACAGGAGACGAAGTCTGGGCTCTGGAAGGGGAGTTAGACCTGAGGACTCCCCACATAAATGAGATCCCTGAAGGGGCGCACCTGATGGGGGGAACTGGAAACAGCCAAGGGAAGAATGGAACAGCTAGAGGCGTGGCTCAGGTGGTCGGTTATCAACCAAGGAATGAAAGTATCCGATACAAATGTTGAGTCTCAGTTTCAGAAATTAAAAGGAAAAGAATGATCTTTGGGACACCATGCAGGTCTTTCCTGGGCTACCAGGATGGAAAGAAGGAAAGGAGACAGTGACAGGAGGATGGGTGGTGGGAAGTGGCACGAATCTGGGGTGCTCCAGGGCACAAAGGGCAAAGCAGAGATCCTGTGTCAGCAGAAAGAGCTGAGAGGCAACTTTGGGACCACTTCACCAGCAGTGCAGACACTTGGGTAGGGCAGGCGTGAAGGGCTTGGGGGAGTCTGGACGCCCCCCCCCCCCATGCAGCAGGCCCTGAAGCCAGAGCGCTCCTTGTACCTGGCTACTATGACTGCTACCACCACTGTGGCAAAGATTAGTAAGCATTCTCTGGAGCACAGTGATGGAAGATTGGAGTGCTGCAAAATGGAAAAGGCAGGAATGGGAGGCTTTCGGCTTCTGGAATTCTGGCAAGAGATAGGTGAAGCCAACCCAGGAGAAAATACCTAGAGAAGCTGACATTGGGTTCCCACAACATGGCTTCATCTCATCATCCTGAAGCCACTGTGAGCCCCAATACCATGACTTGAGTAGCCCCAAAGGCCAGCAGACAAGCAAGTGAGACAGGCTACAGAAGAAGAGGTTGTAAAGGAGGGGGACTACGGGAGAAAGCTAGGAGGGGGACACACTTACGGTGTGAGGAGATCAAAAATGCGTTGAATTCATTAATAAGAACAGGGCACTGGCAGCTCACGCCTGTAAACCTAGCCATCTCAGGAGGCTGAGATCTGAGGATCACAGTTCCAAGCCAGCGTGGGCTCAAAAGTCCATGAAATTCTTATCTCTAATTAGCCACCAGAATACTGGAAGAGGTGCTGTGGCTCAAAATGGTAGAGTGCTAGCCTTGAGCTGAAGAGCACAAGGACAGCACCCCGGCCCGGAGGTCAAGTGCCATGACCAACCACCACCACCACAACAGCAAAATATTCTAGCAAATAAGTGACCACAGATTCATATAAAATAGACTCGTAAGATGTAAACATTGATAGAAAGCAGCAGTAGATCAGGCCAGAAGCCCCAACATTTATGAGAAGAGAGTCCTAGAAATATAAAAACTAAAATGACATTCCAGAAACAGCGACCTTGAGGAAAGAAGGGGAAGCGTAAGTGAACATAGCCGTGGACTCGAACCTGCATCTTCCCATTTGAGGGCCAAGTGGGAGGTACAGACCCGTTACTAGGGTAACTGAGGCTATGTTCACAACTTATGAGGGGAGAAAATGAGGAAACAGTGTCACAATAGTCGTACAATACGTTGTTTTTTTAGAGTGCATATGTGATCTAGATACCCGTAAGTAAACTAAGAAAGAGAAAGAAGAATTTAGAGATGCATTCCACAGACTAGTGCACAGCTTTGGCTTCAAACCATGACCCTCAAATCTTTAGACTCCTGAGTAGCTCCCTCGTGAGCACGGGTGCCCAGCTTTAATGGGCTTGATCTATGACAGTTTCAGGAAGCTCAATAGCAGGACTTCCTGGGACACAGCCCTCAGGAAGTTGGGGAGCATCGTGTAAATATGTGAGCAGGACCATTGCCTCTGTGGTCTGAGGTCCCAGCTACCCTAGGCCTTCTTTGTCAAAGGGGTTTCCCTGTCTAGAACCTTCTGGGCAGCTGTCCCGCCCACCTCGACCGGATGAACTGTCTCGGGACAGCCCTTCCCACACATGCTCAACATGCCCATCTAGTCCTGGGGGGCAGCTGGGTGACTGGCTTGCCCATCTTTTCCTTGCACCTACAATCATGGCTCTTACAAAGTGTGTGTGCCATGAACAGATCTGTGAGTAAAAAACTGCTAGCACACACTTGTTTCGTGTTACCAGACCCTCCTCCTCTCTGACCCCTGCCTAGGGAAGGAAGCCTCTGCTCGGCCCTCGCCCAGGGTCCCTCTCCTTCACAGGCAGTGTACATTCCCAAAACACTAGTGAGGCAGAGAAGCAAAGAGAGCCGCAATGAGAAAAGTAGAACATGTGCTCCAGGCAGGCGTGCAAGCTGTGCCACAGTTGTGGAAGACACTGTGGCTCTTCAAAGTGTTCTGCCTGGAATGACCTGGGGGCATTCCTGGCTGTGCCCCAAACAACTGAAGGCAAGACAGGCAGACACATACCCCAGTGTTCACATCAGCACCACCGGAAACAACCCACGGCCACCAACAGAACTAAAGTGTAGTTGTGCGTACAAGGAGATGATCAGTGAAGTACCGCCACGGGCCGCCAGGCGATGGCAGCGGCAGGACAGAGGCTGGTGACTCCACACTATTACAAGGTGAAGTCGCTACACCAGACAGACTCAGAAACAGACAGTAGAACAGAGCCACCCACGAGCCAGGGAAAGGGAGAGGGATGGGATGATGGAAAGGTCTGGAAGTAGATGGTGGGGGCTTCTCAACACGTGTGTGTCTTTATTAATCTCTTTGAGGCAGGGTCTCACTGTACGGGCAAGGCTGACCTTGAACTTTCAGTCCCCTGAGTAGCTGGATGAACCACCACTGCCCGCTGCCAATGTCTTGGTAACACTGAATCATACACTTACAAAAGGTTATAACAGTAAATTTTATGCAATAACGTATTTCACCACAATTTGAAAAAGCAGGAGGCAGAGAAGAATATATAGAATGCCGCCATTTACATGCCAAAAGAACTTAAATGCTTAAAATTTGAAACATAAAAGATGGCACAAAACAAGTACAGCCATACCAATCCTTACATGAAAAATGCACACGGATGGAAGAGACCCATTAAAACATGGACTGCTTGCTTGTTAAAGTCCAGCCATGTTTAGTGTACAGGAGACACACCTGTAACCACACTGGACACATGAAAAGGGCATCTGACTGGCAGCAGCTGGTCCTGGCTGAAGAGAACATCAATGCCTGACAAAGAACCTAAGGCAGAAGCATTGGGGTAGCAGGTACAGTAATGAACATCGATGTAAAATCATCAGAAAGGCATGCCAGGAATTTGTGTGCCCTCTGTCTGACAGACTCAAACATATACCCCAGACTGGAATTGGAAATGGAATTGTAAGAAACAAGCAAGCTTACAACGTAAAGTAAAAGATCTTAACACTTATCAAAAATAGATAAAACACAGAAATTTAACAATCATTTACTGTTTTTAAACAATAAAGTTAACAAATGAGCTAAGGGATAGATAACTGTACTCCAATGAATAGAGAACATATTAATATATATTAAATTAACAAATATTTTTCAAAATAGATTAAGCATTAAAGAGGAACTCTTCATTAATTTCAAATAACCGATACCATACAAGATATAATTACGTGACTAGTGTAATTAAAAATTAACAATAAAAATATAGTCTTAAAATACATAAGGGGTGACATTGTCCAAAAATGAAATGTACTCATTACTTCACTTATAAATTGGTAACCCCTCTGCACAATACCTTGATAACAATAAAATTATATCTTAAAAATACATAAAAACAATACACACATGTGCATATATGTATATATACAAGCTTGAGTACTTTGAAGAATACACCTAAGTCATAAGGTAAAAAGAACATTATAACAAAATTTACAAAATTATTTTGAGTGAATAATAATGAAAGCCCTTTTATTCACTCTTGTAGGATTCAGCAAAGCTATACATAGGAATTTATAATTTGAAATGCATGTTAAAAATAATTAAAGGTATAGAGATTCCCTTCTTGAATACTTGTCTGTTAAGCACGTCATTTGAAATATGATGTAAAAATCAATGTTAATAAATTCTTTAATAAAAAATAATTAAAGGATTGAAAATAAGCAGTTAACACAAAATGCTGGCAAAACATGAGTGTGAAATAATAAAAACAGAAGGAAGAGAATGGTGAAGATGGAAATTGGAAACAAATATAAGCAACAGAACTAATGAAGCCAAATACTGAGGCTCTGAGATGATGTACAAAACAGACATCTCATGAGGCTGGTCCAAAAAAGCCCCAAGTAGCGAATAACATAACAAAGGGCTACAACTCTAGAGGTAGAGGTAGTCAGGTTTTCCTGTTTGTTTTATGTTAGTCCCGGTAGGAACTCAGGGCCTGGGCATTGTCCTTGAGCTTTTCCGCTCAAGGCTGGCGCTCTACCACTTGAGCTACAGTTCCACTGTTGCCTTTTTTGGTGCTTAATTGGAGATGAGTTTTGTGGACTTTCTTGTCCTAGTTGACTTTGAGCTACAGTCCTCAAATCTCAGGTTCCTGAGTAGCTAGGATTACAGGTGTGAGTCACTAGGGCCCAGCCATTTGAAAATGTACATTTGAAAATGTAAAGAATTCAATACTTGGGCCAGGAGCGTGGCCTAGCGGCACAGTGCTTGCCCAGTGTGCAAGAAGCCCTAGGTTCAATTCCTTGATACCACATACACAGAAAAAGCTGGAAGTGGTGCTGTGGCTCAAGTGGTAGAGCGCTAGCCTTGAGAAAGCTCAAGGACAGTGCCAGGCCCTGAGTTCATCTAATATAACATTTATCAAAACATTCAAATAGTTAAACAGTTAAATAGTTAAGTGTAGCCTAGTGGTAGAGGACTTGCCTAGCATGCACAAAACCCTGGGTTTGATTCCTCAGTTCTACATACACAGAAAAAGCCAGATGTGGTAGAGCTCTAGCCCTGAGAAAGCTCAAGGACAGTGCCCAGGCCCTGAGTTCAAGCCCCAGGAATGGAAGAAAAAAAACACCACTGAATGTGGTAGTGTACACCTGCAATCCTAGCAGGTGTGAGGCAGGAGGATGGGTTGAGACCTTGTCTTTAGTTTTACTGAAAGAAGGGGAAGAACAGCTATAATAGCAAGCATACACTGAAATGATTACAGTCTGTTCCATATAGCCCAAAGACGGAAGAAGAGTCAGCTCCCTCAATCTGTATGTGTGTATATTATGTGTGTATGTGTGTATGCACAGTGCACGTGTGCACATGTGTGTGTGTGTGGGGGGGGCTCTACAGAGAAAAGTGACCCAGAAAAAAATGCCCTGCTGACAAATAGCAAAGATATGTGCCCCTGGGTGTTGTCTGGGGGAGGGAGGACTCATCTCAACTTGATATTTAAATTCATACTCTGCTGTCTAACAAGAAATCTTAGCCATTTTTTGTGCCAGCCCTGGGGCTTGAACTCAGGGCCTAGGCACTGTTCCTGAGCTTCGGAGATCTTAGGATCACAGCTCAAAACCAGCCAAGTCCATGAGACTCTGATCTCCAGTTAACTACCAGAAAACCAGAAGTTGTGCTGTAGCTCAAGGGGGAGGGCAGTAACCTTAAGCTGAAAAGCTCAGGGTCAGCACCCAGGCCCAAAGTTCAAGCCCTACAACCAACAAAAACAAAATAAAACAAAATAACAACAAAACAATAAATAGAAGATGGAAAGAAGCAGGGATTCAAGTATTAGGATTATAAACTATAGGGTACAAATTATATCTTAAAATACATAAGAAGAAATCAAAAGACTAAGCAACACAAGACTATAAAAATATTCAGACTTAACTTTGTATTTTACAGAATTCTGATGTCAATAGTTAATCTATTGACAAAAGGCCCACAAGAAAGCCATGGAAGACAGCTTAATCAATACCTGAAATCTTAAGGTTAAAAAAAAAAGTTCACAAGGGCTGGGTGAGGTGGCTTACACTTGTAATCCTTGCTACTCAGGAAGCTGAGATCTGGGGATCGCAGTTCAAAGCCAGCCCGAGCACTAAAGTCCGAGAGATTCTTTTGTCCAATTAACCACTAGAAAACCAGAAGTGGCTCTGTGGCTCAAGGGGTAGGATGGTAGCTTTGAACTGAATAGCTCAGGGACAATACCCAGGCCCAGGGGTAGGGCGGTAGCCTTGAACTGAAGAGCTCTGAGACAGTTCTGAGGCCCAGAGTTCAAGTTCCATGACAGACAAAAAAAAAGTTCAGAAGGGGCCAGGAGTTTGGCCTAGTGGTAGAGTGCTTGCCTAGTATGCACCAAGACCAGGGTTCAAGTCCTCAGTATCACAAACAAAAAGCCAGAAGTGGTGCTATAGCTCAGGTGGCCAAAGCACTAGCCTTGAGGAGAAAGTCCAAGGACAGTGCTCAGGCCCTGAGTTCAAGCCAGTAAAAAAAAAAAAAAAAAAAGTTCAGAAAGAGCCAGGCATTGGTGGCTCACATCTATAAGGCTAGCTACTCAGGAGGCTGATATCCTGAGGATCGAAGTTCAAAGCCAGACCAGGCACGAAAGGCCATGAGACTCTTATCTCCAATTAACCACGAGTAGATTGGAAGTGGTGCTGTGACTCAAATGGTAGAGTGCTAAACTTGAGCTGAAGAGCTCAGGGATTATGAGATCTAGGCCAGCCTGGGCTACATAATGAGACCTTGTCTCAAAAAAAGCCAAGGAAATAAAAAACATGCAAATAACCAGATTTATCCAACCTATCAGTAAAAGCTGGAATGGAAGATACTTAAAAAATGGAGTATGGGGTCGGGAGTTTGGCCGAGTGGTAGAATGCTTGTCTAGCATGCACTAAGACCCAGGTTCGATTTCTCAGTACCACGTACATAGAAAAAGCCAGAAGTGGGGGCTGGGAGTTTGGCCTAGTGGTAGAGTGCTTGTCTAGCATTCACAAAGATCCAGGTTCCATTCCTTGGTAGCACATACATAGAAAAAAGCTGGAAGTGGTTCTGAGGCTCAAGTGGTAGAGCTCTAGCCTTGAGAAAGTCCAAGGACAGTGCTCAGGCCCTGAGCTCAAGCCCAGGACTGGCCAAAAAAAAAAAAAAAAGAGCCAGAAGTGGTGCTGTGGCTCAAGTGGTAGAGCTCTAGCCTTGAGAACACCCAAGGACAATGCTCAGGCCCCGAGTTCAAGCCCCAGGACTGGCAAAAACAACAATAACAACAAACAAAATGGAGTATGGATTTGTTTAAAGCCAATATAAAAGGGTCAATTAAAACTATCCTGAGCCAGGCATGTTGGCTCACGCCTGTAATCCTAACTACTCAGGAGGCTGAGATCTGAGGATTTAAGTTCAAAGCCAGCCCAGGCACAAAAGTCCATGAGACTCTTATCTCCAATTAACCACCAGAACACCGGAAGTGGTGCTGTAGCTCAAGGTATAGGACAGTAGCTTTGAGTTGAAGAGCTCAGGGATAACAGCCAGGCCCAGAGTTCAAGCCCCACAACCAGAAAAAAATTTTTTTTCTGAAAAACATATATCCATGGTATATAACCATCTTGAATTTCCAGAGTGCCTGAGAAAGACAAGGAAACACTTCTTCCTCACCAGGGGAAGAGTCTGTCTTGCACCATGAAATTATTTGCAAAGATTTAGACTTTGACATTACATTGCTGCTTCTCTTTCACGAAAATAAGCTTTACAGTGGATGCATTTAAAAGCTAATTATAAAGCAAATCATTTTTTAAAGTACATACAAACGAAGAAAAGCCCAATTCGTGCCAGTTTTACAGCTTGTACCAGTGTCTACTAGTTCCCAATCCAGCCAGCAGCAGAGCAGCTCTGTCCACACTAGACATTGCCAGCTTGCCCTCTGCTTTCCTCTCTCCTCACCCACAGCTGCACTCTCCACGCTTTCCTCATCAGCTGCCTCACGGTGCTTCCAATGTCCAAAGAGGCACGTGGCGAGGCACGTGGCTCACATTCACAGGCTAACCCAGTAGCAACTCAAATATTTTCAGTCAACCTCAGATTTCAGCATTAATTTTTAAACGATCAATTTTTGTCTTTTCAGTTTTGTTTTGTGGACCAAGTTTCAGACTTCCTTCTGGGTTTTACCCGTGTGCACCCACATCACTGTCCCATCAATGGAGCTCTCAGCGACCTCGGCGGAGCTCTGCAATGGAGAAATTGTGTGGAGACTGTGGTTAGGGTTGTCAGACATTGCACCAGGACACGTTCTCCCCTTCCAACATGGAACTAAAGCTAGGCAGGCAGCAGCCCTGGCAAGAGCCGAGTGCAGAGCAGCAATGAACCACAGATTCTGACAGGGCTGAGAGGAGCTCAAGTTCAGAGGGAGCCTCAGATTTTGGCCATGCCATCCTTCTTCCACTCAAGATTCTGAAGGATAGCCTTCCCACCACCCCCTGAACTGAGTGAACCTGCTGGAAAGAAACAGGCACCTAGGGGCAGACTTTTCTGGTAAAATTTCTATATAGAATAAACCAATTCTCAGGCTTTTAGATAGGGTATGGAAATGTTACAGCTCATGCTCACCAAGATCCATTTAGCCCTTGCCAGAGGGGACTGATGGTGTTGTAAACCACAACCAAGAAAATGACACCCGCCCCTACCCCAAGAACGAGTGGTGCCATTCTTGACGTGAACTGGCCAAGGGACTTGAAACAGATTCAAGCTAGTGTGGCTCCTCCCTACTCGTCTTTACAATGTGCAACATGTGTTAGGAAGCAGCCGTGGAGAACTGCACATGCGTGTGGCTAGCCATTCCAATTCATCTACACTGCACTCCACTTACTGACTTCTAAACAACCTTATTCGTATTTAATAATGAAGGATTTGTGATTACTTACAATTTCAGACACTGGGATTTGGTACAGTTACATGGCTTTCTAGACTTTGTGTCCCATGAACTAAGAGTTACTCTACAAAGATTAAAAAAGAAAATGTATTCAGATGGTTACCCTTTAATAAGAGGATTAGCTAAAAGCTGGTGGTTTTGAACTAACACTAAAAATCTCAAACCAGCCAATCACAGATATTATCTATAGGTGCCCATGAAAGTGGCATGCCGTATGTGCTGGTTGACTTGGGCAGGGGGAGAGGGTGTCACTGTCACACGTCACACTTCCAGAAGGCTCCCTTGGAGTCTCTCCTATCTCTATTCTGTATGCCTCCCATCAAACAGCCTCCCCCACCAAATCAGATCACTGTTGGTGAGTCACGTTAGGGAGCAGCAGAGGGCCTCGGTCGCTGCTGTTTATGCTGGTAAAGCTGCTACACTACACGGTGGCTTCCCAGCACTATCAAAGCGTGTGGGTATCTATCTGAGTAGTCTTGGTGATCGCTCTCATTTTAGGAAGGGATGGCTGCAATGTAGGTAGGTAGACCAGCCTGGCAGTGGTCTCCGGGAAGAGGGGGAAATAACAGCCCCTCTGGTATCTCTGGATACCACTAACTATAGCCATAGCAGCTTCCCAAGCACTGTGCAGAAGGGAACCAGTGAAGCACTGAGGGTGGGGGAGTGCGGGAGGAAGAGAAGGAAATCCCAGGAAGAGAAGCCCAGGAGGTACCTGTACCCCTGAGAGTATGCCACAGACTTCTGGACATAGACTCATCAGGTCTGATGATCCTAAAAGAACTAGACCAGCACTTGGCCCGTGAATGCCATGTTGTTTTCTGTGTGATTGTAAGTCCTGCATGTGCCCCCAAATAAGCAAGGCCTTTTGCCTGTCTTCCATCCTTGGGCCTCTATATTCCACTCTCCTGGGTTATTGTCTCCATGACCTAACCCTCCTCCTCTCTGCTCTTCTCTGCCATTTACTACACCCGTGCAAGCATTTCATCTTCCACCTCTGTCTCTTTCATATGTATGCTATGCACACACACACACACACACACACACACACACACACACACACACACACGAAACAGTGAGGTACTCGACACACCAACAAACTGCTAGTGGTTACTTTTGGGGATAATTCCCATTTTCAAGATTATGTCTCTAATTCTCTATTGATTTTTGGTACCCATCTAGATTAGTCTTTTATGTCCTCATGGGTGCTGGAGGTGGCAGGTCTGCATATGCACCTGTGAGGCAGAGCTGGGCTGTGCAGGAGGGGCTTTGACAACTACCTTCCCTTCAGCTTGGCAGACTTAAGATGGGCACAGCTTGGCCTGGTGCTTCCTGTGCAGAGGAGCACAGGTCTAGCTACATGGAGCACTGCAGCACTGCAGTACTGCTGACAGGGAGGGAATGCAATGTCAGGGGAACCAGTATTCTTTGAATCAGGGACATGTTGTGGCCAGGATGTGACAAGTGCTTTGGAGGACACCAGAAATAATATATTTTAAATTCAAAGCATCTGTCCTGAAAAAGTCCCTCAAATTACTGGGACATAAGACATACACAATTGAAAAGTAGGAGAATATAACACACGATACAACCCATTGTCAAACTGGTTTTTGATAACTATAACTGAAATGTAATGATGTTCAGAGGCAGAAAGGTTAACACCGATGAATGTGGTTAAGGAAAACTGCTATGGAAAGAGGTGGACATCTTAGCTACACCAATGTCTAACGCTGTGGGTCTTGTTGCTGGTGGTTGAAAGGACATCTGAACAGAGACACCACAGGAAGAAGGAGCAGAGGACAGGACGGGCAGGAAGAAGACCTATGGACTGCAGTAGGAACTAGGTGGCAAAAACTTGCATGCCCTAAATAATTTGACCATCCTGTAAGTGTTAAGCTAAAAATTAAAGAGTAGAAGGATTACTCAAGACCTTGAAAACCCTGCCTCAGAGCAGTATTATAAATAAATTTATACCAGAAGAGGAGCTGTGGCTCAAGTGGTGGAGCACTAGACTTGAACACAAAGGATGAGGGACAGAGCCTGGGCCTTGAATTCAAACCTCATAACCAACAACAAAAAAAAAGAAAAGAAAAAAGAAAGAAAATAAATTATTTGAGGGCTAGGAATGTAGCTTAGTTGTAGAGTGCTTACCTAGCATGCATGAAGCCCTGGGTTTGACTCCTCAGTACCACATACACAGAAAAAGCTGGAAGTGGTGCTGTGGCTCAAGGGGTAAAGCACTAGCCTTGAGCATGAAGCATTGGTGACAGAGCTCAGACTCTGAGTCCAACCCCCAGGACCAGCAAAAAATAAAATAGTAAGTAAATAAATAATACCATGGCAAGATATAACCTCATCTTTAAGAGAAAAAAAAATCCAGAGACGAAAGTGGCACTGTGGCTCAAGTGGTTGAGCTGAAGAGCTCAGGGACAGTGAGTGCCCAGGCCCAGCGTTCAAGCCCCATGACCAAAAACCAGAATCAAAACAAAAAACAATATGAAACAATTAACAACAAAAATACCCAGAGACTTGGATCCTTATCTTCTTTATTATGATATTCAGTATGTTACCCAAAATATTAGTATCAACCATGCATCAGGATTCATATTCATTATTTGAATGACAATCAGAGCAATAGGACATGAATTTTTATTCTAAGAGGTTTGAGTAAAATGATGATCAATGATTATAATTTAGCCAGTGGCCACCCAGCTCTGAGAAGGACTAGGTCAAACCATACTTTCCACTATAAGGCCCAAACAAGCCGCCTCCGTGTTATATAATAGCTTATATATGCTGGAACCATTTCTGATGGACAGTTTCCTTTCTGGTAGATGTAGTTTGACCCTGTTATCTTTCGGAAGTTTGACAAAGGCCAAAGAAGTATTATGAAGAAGAGGATATTTACTAAGTACTCCTGGTTAGAAACTACTAAGGAACAGGCTGGGAGTTTGGCCTAGTGGTTAAAGTGCTTGCCTAGCATGCATGAAGACCCGGGTTCGATTCCTCGGTACCACATACATAGAAAAAAGCCGGTATTGGTTCCGAGGTTCAAGTGGTAGAGCTCTAGCCTTGAGAAAGTCCAAGGACAGTGCTCAGGCCCTGAGCTCAAGCCCAGGACTGGCAAAAAAAACAAAACACAAAAAACAACTTACTAAGGAACAAAACAAACAAAGCCACTCAACAGTTCTCTGGCTGCTCCTCTCATGGGTCATAAACGACAGCGTCCCAGCGTGCAGTTTTAGGAATGCTGGGATAAGCCTGTGCTGATTTAGGAGAGGGACGATGAATCAATGCTCATTCTCAGAAAAAATTATACAAACACAAACCTATGTTGTTCCTGACACATTTTGTAATGGGACCCGAACTACATAAAGATAATATGTGACAAGTGAATGGGGGAGAAAAGAAAAAATATGTTGCCAAGAAAAGTTCCTTTGTGCAAATGCACATGAGCTGCACTACGGCAGAGCTTGAGAGGGCACAGTGTGAAAGCACTAAACTCACTTGAATGTTCTAGACGTGATGAAGCATGTGGCACCACAACATGGCCCCGTTTACAAGAAGCACCATGTGGTCTTGAAAGCTCAGACCACCCTGTGCCAGCAGGGACACAGCGCCACCCACGGGATACTTAGGACACCCATCAGCTTAGGATGCACTTGTCTCACCCAGAAATGCTAACAACCACAGTGCCATCTACAACCTCACAGAAACCATGGCCTCGCAAGTATGGCTCTACATTCTCATCCCAGGTCATTCATCAAAGTCCTCAGGCCCAGCCTTGTGCCAGCTGGAAGAACCACTCCTAAAATCCATGTATGTAGCAGATCCCGGCGATAGCAGAGGCCACGGTGTGGACTCCACTCCAGTCTGTCTCCAGAGCCCTAGAGCCCTGTGGATGACTGCTGGCTCGCTTGTTCTGGCCCCAAACGTGATTGGCCTCACACCAAATGGCCGAAACAGGACACTAGGGGCCCTGAGGCCGCACTGCACAATAGCTTGCCTGCGGTCTCTCTGCATAGCAGCGACTGTAGCCCTACTCCTCTCCACAGGCCAACACAGTTCGTACAGGAACACGAGCACAGCAGTGCTTCAACCAGCATGGTTAGTTTAATTAGTTACAGTTATAAACGCAACTTTGAAATGGCAAGGCAAGGTCCCGGCTGAGTGCAGGTCATGTTCACCTGGAGGTCACAAGAACAGACTCAGACAGAATCCCTGCCACAGCGCATGTGCTGCCTTAGCACAGAAGGCAGTGGGTGGAAGCAGCTCTGGACACTGTCTACATTAAGCAGCTGGTGCAGCACAACTTGCATTGATGACCATAAAAAAGGAACAGACCAGCATAGCTGGAATCCATAAGAAACCAAGACACAGCTAGACTTGGCCATGAGCCCCTCAACCACCTGCACAGAATAGCAGTTACAAATTGGCCTTTCAACTGCCAACATACAGGCATGCAGCCTGCCAGCAACATTCTTCAGGGGAGTCTAATTCTACAGCACAGAAAGAAATCCCAAGTACACAAAAGCAACTTAGATGCTTTAAAGGAAGTTACAATTGATTACTTTCAATCCTTACCCAGCCAAAGTTATTTTGGGTGGTCCTGGAAGGGTTGGTCCTGAAGGGAAAGCAGGCCCATTGACAGCTGATGGAAGGGCGCCATTATCAAGCTGTGCAAAGTCAAAGGCAAACATGTTTTCTATTAGCGTGTTTATTTAAAGTGCCAGTCAATCCTAATGTAGAATTAAAATGATTCTTTTACATCTAGAAGTTTATGCATAACCCTTTATAAGTAGCTCAGGTCTTGATGGCATTACAAATGCACTAACATGTGAACACACAACTCTAGTGGTTTCACAGCCCTTTCTGGCTGCAGGGCCTCAGGAACTGTGGTCACTTTGTTTAACCATGGAAATGCCCTCTCCATTCCATACCACACAGTTTGCCCATTTGTCAGCTGCACTAAAATGTAAGCTGTGTAGGTCAGGTGCATTCTGTTTTGTTTGGGGGTTATTTGGTTCACTGATATCTCAGACGAGCCTGCCGTGTGGGTGATGCGGAAATGCCCTATGTACCAAGGCCTTGCACCAAGTTCAGTTTCCAGAAATGGACACACAAACTCTGCTTCCAACAGCCTGCATTCTTTTTTTTTTCTTTTTTTGCCAGTCCTGGGCTTGAGCTCAGGGCCTGAGCACTGTCCTTGAGCTTTCTCAAGGCTAGAGCTCTACCACTTGAGCCTCAGCATCACTTCCGGCTTTTTTCTAAGTATGTGATACCCAGGTCTTCCTGCATGCTAGGCAAGCACTTTACCACTAGGCCAAACTCCTGGCCCTCTTCGTTTTTTTTTTTTAGAGCTTTTTTCCACCAGTCCTGGGACTTGAACTCAGGGCCTGAGCACTGTTTTGGGGCATTCTCAAGGCTAGCACTCTACCACCACACGGTTTTTTCTGTGTATGTGGAACCAAAGAATCAAACCCAGGTCTTCATGCATGCTAGTCAATCACTCCACCACTAGACCATGTTCCTGGCTCCACAGCCTGTGTATTTATGGGCAGATGCAGACAAATCAGCCAAATGACATGAAATAGCAACAGTGAAGGCTAAGCTTGAGGCAGGTGACATGACAGTAACTGGTTATGCACACTCTCTCAGAGCGGTGACGCAACGTATTAATCTTCTAGTGGAATATACTCGAGGCCTACAATGATGTCATAATAAATGTAAATTTTAACAACACATGTCCAGTCAGGTGTCGGTGCTTCACCCCTGTAATTCCAGCTACTCAGGAGGCTGAAACCTGAGGACTGAAGTTGGAAGCCAGCCCAGGCAGAAAAGTTCCCATGAAACTCTTATCTCTAATTAGCCACTTGAAAATGAAGTTGCACTGCGGCTCAAAGTAGTAGAGTGCTAACCTTGAGCAAAAGAGCTCAGGAACAGTGCCCAGGCTCTCATTTCAAGCCCTACAACCACCACCACCAGCAACAACAGCAAACATGTCCAAGGCAGACACTGCTGGTTCCCAGCTGGAATCCTAGCTATTCAGGAGGCTGAGATCTGAGGATCATGTCAAAACCATCCTGGGCAGGAAATCACACGAGTCTTACCTCCAAGTAGCCACTAAAAAGCTGGAAGTGAAGCTGTGGTTCAAGTGGTAGACTGCCAGCCTTGAGTGAAAAAGCTAAGACAGTGCCAAAACCCTGAGTTCAAGCCCCAGTACTGGTGTGTGCCAAACAAAAATCCATTAACACTGCAGGAGGTGACTATAGCATAACCACAAGCATGAGGCCAGCAGTGGGGAGGCAGAACCTGGAGACCGAAGGAAACGGCAACATGGCCCATGGTGTTGGCCAGGATACATGTCTGTAACGACTCTATTGCCCAGGGTCTAGTACAGGGTCTAGTACAGGAGATTATATATATATCATACACACATGTATATGTAATATAGATACTATATGTATATATATATATATATATATATATATATATATATATATATATATAATTTAGTCCTGGGACCTGAACTCAGGGCTGGGCACTGTCTCCAAGCTTCTTTTTTGCTCAAGGCTAGCACTCTAGCACTTGAGCCACTTCCTTTTTTTTTTTTTTTTTCTGTGTATGTGACACTGAAGAATTGAACCCAGGACACTTAATGCATGCTAGGCAAGCACTCCACCACTAAAACACATTCATTCCCAGCCCTAGGATACATTTTTGTTTTTACTGTTGACTTTTTTTTCATATATTTTTTTATACTGTTGACTCTTAGCTACAGGATAAAAAATATCACTTGAGTTATTTCCACTGCAACAATTAAAATTTCAAAAGATATTAATATATGTTTTATATTAAAACAATGACTCACTTGTTGTGTAATGAGATTCAATTTTGCTGGTAGTGGCAAAAATCTTCCTACTAAAGCAGTCATTGGCTTAGGGACATCTGCAAGAAAAACAAGAAAAATTAATTAGTAGCACATATTCCTTCTTTCCATATTCATGTGAGAGAAAGTATAAAAGCGTCTTAAAGATTTATCATGTACAAAGTTATTGAAACATTGTGATTTCTGTTTTTTATTTATAAAACTTTCAGGTCAGTGTGTTTGTGTGTGTGTGTTGTGCTTTCATCATAAAGCTGCATGACCTGAGCTTCCAAGGAAGAGTCTACTTACTATGCTAAATTGAGTCCCTAAGTTTCCATACTGTACCAAGATTTCCTTTGGAGGCTACAACAAATTCACCAGGACCCTATCGGGTAGTTTATAATTTTAAACAAAGCCCAGTGACATCTACTTGTTGGACACCATGTGTCCAAAACTTATGTGCCTACTTCTCTTGGAATTGATTCTAAGCTGTTGGGTTGTACTTACTGTTAGAGTAAGTTAGACTTTGCCAGAAAGCCATGCAGACATCCAGGTACAAAGAACAAAAGAAAAGTTTATTGCCAGCAAAGGGACCAACAAGACCCCTTCTCACAAAGACAAGTGCCGACTACTGTCTCAGGTGACCTTTGTAACCTGTGAGGGTCCTATCTCAAGGTAGAGGGAGGCGGATGCGAACTATTTACTACCTTTACTAAATGGGCCTAGTGTCGCCTAGGGAAAGAGCCTGCTAAGCTATTGGTCTAACACTAAACTACCCACAGTAGAATGGAAAGGTGTTTCTATGGGCTCAGTGAAATCCTGAGCTACTAACAGTGCTGTGTGCCTCATGTTTCTGAGTCCAGGTGGAAAGACTGGCGTTCTTTTATTTTCATTCTAAGTATATTCACTCACCAATTTACATATGCTAAATGGTAACTTTCATTAATCACTCTGTACCTGACTGCAGGTAATTATTTTGATCTTGATACTGAGGAACCAGATGAAGTGCTTTTAGCTCTCTGGTGCCAGAGTTGTCAATACACAGCATTTGGGTGCCCCCTTTCAGCTGACAAATCACCTAAAATGAGATCAACAATCAGGTTTCATCAGTCTAGCGATGTGAACCTATATAAACTCATACCTGAGAAAAGTTCTAATTGAAGACTCAAGTCTGACGGGAAGACAGAAAACTACAGATCGGCTCTTGATTTCTTCTACAATAACTGCTCCCTAAAAATTCTCCAGCAGTGTATGCATGGCCACTTCTATGTACTAACAGGTCCTTCTCCTGTCTTCCTCCACAGGGATCTGACCACTGAGATGTAGTTCAAGGACCAGGTGCCATTCAAAAGCATCCGTCCGGGAGTTTGGCCTAGTGGTAGAGTGCTTGCATAGCATGCACGAAGACCCGGGTTCAATTCCTCTGTACCACATACATAGAAAAAAGCTGGAAGTGGTACTGAGGCTCAAGTGGTAGAGCTCTAGCCATGAGAAAGTCCAAGAACAGTGCTCAGGCCCTGAGCTCGAGTCCAAGACTGGCAGAAAACAAAAACATCTGTCCTTTCCTTCACTCCACTGCCCACATTAACAGACAACTCAGATTTGGTGGAGAGTTCGTCTCAAGGACTTCCTGTGCATAGTCTCTGCCTTAAAGCCAGGATCTCATTCACTAAATGAAGAGAGGGCTGGATACTAGTGCTCACACTTGTCTTAGCTTAAGGATGGGATCTGAGGACTGAGGTTCAAAACCAGCTTAGGCAGGGAAGTCTTGAATCTCTTATCTCTAAGCTATCAGCAGAAAGTCAGAAGTGAGCTGTGGCTGAAGTGGTAGAGTGCTAACTTTGAGCCAAAAGCTCAAGGACAGTACCCAGGCCCTGGGAATGGAACAATAAAAAATGGCATGGGCAGGTGGGGCTGGGAGTTTGGCCTAGTGGTAGAGTGCTTGCCTAGCATGCACGACGCTCTGGGTTCAATTCCTCAGTATTGCATACTGAAAAAAGCTGGAAGTGGTGCTGTAGTTCAAGTGGTAGAGCGCTGGTCTTGAGGAAAGCCCAAGGACAATGCTCAGGCCCTGAGTTCAAGCTCCAGGACTGGCAAAAAAAGGGGGTGTGGGAAGGAGTATGAGGAGGGACTCATTGGTCACTTGGACTCTGAGTACTTTTCTGAAGGATTTCCTGACACTTCAAGCCTAGTTCTCGCTGCAGTCGAGTCTGGTGCTCTGGTCACATCACTTATAACACAGAAGACAAATGTAGACCAGGTCATATTTTTTTTGCCTTCACTCATGAAATGAGGATGAACAGTAACTTTTATTCTAAGGGTGTTAGGAGGACAAAATGACCACAGTTGTAAAAATATAACACACCCCTCTCAAAGGTGATTGATAGTATACCCCTACCCATATTAGCTGCTGGCAAAAGAACTCTGGAGACATGAAGGAAGAAACCGGGCTTCTGCTTAGAAGCCAGGGAACCACCAGCTCATGCTCACCAGCAAACCACAAAGTATGTGACTTGTGGCCACTCTCCTTAGTGAGTGCAGGAGAGCTCTTTCAACTTGCTCAGGCTGAGTGCAAATAGAATCTTAGGGGTGAAAGGTGAAATGTACCAGGTAACAACCTAAAGTGCTGAGCCAACAAGGAAGCCAATGAGAGGCAGCAAGTGGCTGCTGGGGGGGCTGGCGGGCTTAGTTACCATGGGGCTGGAGTCTTTCTTTCGAGAGCAGCTGGAGGTGTCCTCCGTGTCCTGGGATGAAGAGAACTTGCAGCAGGATTCCTGAGCCAGGGGATTCTGAAAAGCTGCTTCCTCTGGGTTGTTACTTGCAACCGTGCCACCAGCTTCCTTTATTTCAACCTGAAAGGCACAAAGCAGTGGCAGTTTCAGACAACACCTAGACATTGGCTTTTGCAGCTGAATATCCCACAAAATTCAAACCTGAGTATTGTGTCCATTTTTTTTTTTTTGCCAGTCCTGGGGCTTGAACTCAGGACCTGCGCACTGTCCTTGGATACTTTTTGCTCAAGGCTGGTGTTCTGCCACTTGAGCCACAGCACCATTTCTGGCTTTTTCTGACTATATGGTACCGTGGAATTGAACCCAGAGCTTCATGCTTGCTAGGTGGGCACTCTGTCACTAGGCTACTCTCCTGGCCCGTGTCCATTTTTTTTATTTTTTATTTTTATTTTTATTTATTTATTTATTTTTTTTTGCCAGTCCTGGGCTTGAGCTCAGGGCCTGAGCACTGTCCTTGGACCTTCTCAAGGCTAGAGCTCTACCACTTGAGCCTCAGCACCACTTCTGGCTTTTTTCTATGTATGTGGTACCGAGGAATCGAACCCGGGTCTTCATGCATGCTAGGCAAGCACTTTAACCACTAGGCCAAACTCCCGCCCCATTTTTTTTATTTTTAAGGAAGTCAGAAGTGGAGCTATGGCTCAAGTCGTAGGCCAACCTTGAGTGGAAAGGCTCAGGGATAGTGCCCAGGCTCTGAGTTCAAGTCTGTTGTCCGGGGATGAGGCTGAAGGTTCTAGGGACAGAATGAGAATAGAGGCCGCACCTTTGTCCAGCTTCCAGTACGCTAAGGTGTAGTAATAGGGATTTTAGGAGAATCAAAGAAGCAGAAATCCCAGACCCCCAGCTTCTCAGGTTTTCCAATTCCTCGCCTCCTCGGAGCACCAATTCAAAAGCTTCCCACAAAGGTTTACACCACAAAGGTTTGAATAGCTGAGTAATCTCATTTCCCATCCTTTTGGAGGACCAATTTACATTTTCCTGCTTTCCTTTGGACAGGACTATCTCCAAAGCAGGAGTGGCCATCCTGAACTCACCCTAATCCGTGGCGGGATCCCAACACCTCCGTGCCAGGGCTTGTCAAACCCCTTGACTCCCTTGCCTGGTTTGCCTGAGGTCCTAGGTCCCCCCCTCCCCGTCCACCCTCCCTCCCCTACCTCCATGCCTGGTTTGCCTGAGGTCCTAGGTTCCCCCCCTCCCCGTCCATCCTCCCTCCCCTGCCCAGGTTGTGGGATGGAGGGCGCGCGACGCCCGTCTGCACTCCAGCCCGGTGGCCCGCAGGCGGCCCGCAAGGGGCCCGGCTCTCACCGGGATCACACGCACGCCGGCGGCCAGGGGCAGCAGCGCGGGGCCGCGCGCGGCCGGCAGCAGCGACGACAGCACGTGCACGCTGTAGGCGGGCGGCGGCGCGGCGTCGTCCGCGGCGCGGAGCTCGGGGAGGCCCGCCAGGTCCCCGAGCAGCGAGGCCGGCACGTCGCCCGGGCCGTCGGCGCCGGGAGGAGGGCTGAGCGCGCGCAGCAGCGGATCCACGGGGTCGGCGGCGCCCAGGTAGGCGTCGGCCAGCACCGGCAGCTCGTCCTGCTCCGCCTTCACCACCACGGCGGGGCTCAGCGCCAGGCCGTCGGGCGCGAACGGCCGCTCGGCGCTGAAGAGCTCCGTCACCATCTCATCGTCGGGGCCCGGCATGGCGCCCAGCAGGGCCGTCTCCTCCATGGCCAAGCATCGCCCCGCGCCCGGCTCCCGGCGGGCTCCGGCCAGGGCGAGGGCGGGCGGCGCACCTGCACGGGGAGAGCGGGCGGGCGGTGAGCCAGGGGCCGCACCCCGCGTCCGCCCGGCGGGGGAGGCCGCCTCAGCGGACCCCCAGCTGCCCTCGGGGCCGCCGCAGCGGGCACAGGACCCCGGCAGGGCCCCCTCCGGCCCGCACCGGAGCCGCCCATCCCCGCAGGCACGCACCTGTGCCCGCCGGCTGCAGCTGCTGCTATGCTGTGGCCAGGCAGAGCCGCCCTGCTCCACGACCGTTGGCGGTTGGAAGGGGCGGGGCCTTGGCGCGGGATGGGGCGGGGCCGGAGAATGGTGACCAGGGAGGAAGGGCCGGGAGAAGGGAAGGGGCGGGGCCTGTCGTTACAGGGGCGGGGCTAGGAAGCCACTGGAGGGGAGAGCCTATAGAAGGGGCGGAGTCTACCCAGGTGGAGGCGGGACCAGGGAACCACTGGCGGGAGGAGCTTGGAGAAGGGAAGGGGCGGGGCCTGTCATTACAGGGGTGGGGCTAGAAAGCCACTGGAGGGGAGAGCCTATAGAAGGGGCGGAGTCTACCCAGGTGGAGGCGGGACCAGGGAACCACTGGTGGGAGGAGCCTGGAGAAGGGAAGGGGCGGGGCCTGTCATTACAGGGGCGGGGCTAGGAAGCCACTGGTGGGAAGAGCCAACAGAAGGGGCGGAGTCTACCCAGGTGGAGGCGGGACCAAGGAACCACTGGCGGGAGGAGCCTGGAGAAGGGAAGAGGTGGAGCCTGTCATTACAGGGGCGGGGCTAGGAAGCCACTGGTGGGAAGAGCCAATAGAAGGGGCGGAGTCTACCCAGGTGGAGGCGGGACCAATGAACCACTGGCGGGAGGAGCCTGGAGAAGGGAAGAGGTGGAGCCTGTCATTACAGGGGCGGGGCTAGGAAGCCACTGGTGGGAAGAGCCAACAGAAGGGGCGGAGTCTACCCAGGTGGAGGCGGGACCAAGGAACCACTGGCGGGAGGAGCCTGGAGAAGGGAAGAGGCGGAGCCTATGTCAGAAGCAGGGCCAGGATTGTGGGTGAGGATCTGTGGAAGAGGGGCTGGAGGAAGAGGTGGGGAGCTTGGAGAACCCTGGGGATCAACTGCTCCTGCTTAGGATGGGAAACTGAGGCCACAGAGTAAAGAAGCACTAGGCAGACTCCTTCCTTGACGTGAGAGCTTTTGTCTTGGGATTTTTTTTTTTTTTTGTAGGACTGGGGATTAGACTCAAGGCCACTTGAGACCCACTCTTAGCCATTCTGTCTTGTTTATGAGACAGTCTTCGCCTGACTTTGCCTGGTTTAGACTTGAACTCTTTGGAGCCTAGCCTGAACCAAACAACAACAAACAAAAATTAGGGGGCAGGGAGCATGGCCTAATGGTAGGGTGCTTGCCTAGCATGCATGAAACCTGGGTTCAATACCTCGGTACCACATACTCAGAAAGAAAAAACAGAAGTGGTGCTGTGGCTCAAGTTGCAGAGCACCAGCCTTGAGCAAAAAGTACCCAAGGACAGTGCCCTGAGTTCAAGCCCCAGGGCAGGCAAAAAGAAAAATAAATAGACATCCCATCTTAACTTATAGCTGGTGGAGGGTGGTATACATCTGTCATCCCAGCTGGATGGGCGGCTGAAATTGGGAGGATCACAGTTCAAGGCCAACTGGAGCATAAAAATTCATTTATGCTGGGTACCAGTGACTCACAGCTGTACTCGTAGCTACTCAGGAGGCTGACACTTGAGAATCAAGGTTCAAAGCCAGCCCCGGCAGAAAAGTCCATGAGATTCTGATCTCCAAAGTAAGCACCAAAATGCCAGAAGTGGAGCTGTGGCTCAAGTGGTAGAAGGCTAGCCTTGAGCAAAAAGGCTGAGAGATATTGCCTAGGCCCTGAGTTCAAGCCCCAAGAAAAGAAAAAGTCAATTTCCATGGAAGAAACAGAGTAGCGCTGTATGCCTGACATCCCAGCTATGGTGGCTGGTGGGAATCAAAGAATAGGAGGATCACAGTCCAGGCTGGACTGGGTAGGATACAAGACCCTATCAAAAATAGCTAGCATAACCCAGGCACTGACGGCTCATGCCTGTAGTCCTAGCTACTCAGGAGACTCATATCTGAGTAGCTCAAAGTCAGCTAAGTAGAGCTGTAGTTCAAGAGGTATAGCACTAGCCTTGAGCAAAACCGCTCAGGGACAACACCTAGGCTCTGAGTCCAAGTCCTAGAATCACGTGCTCATGAATGTACACACGCACACACACAAAGGGAGGCACAATTCAGTGGCAGAGTACTTTCCTAACAAGCCTGAAGCCTGGGGAGACAGAGGGGTCTAAGACGGCAAGCCAAGAGACTAAGAGGATACAGCAGCAGTACCTATTACGTGCCAGACGTTAGAGGGAGGAGAACGAGGGATGCAAGCTAACAGTCCACAGGCTCCACCCACTAGCTCTCCTCCTGGCGGAGGCTGGTCCCTGACAAAGGAACCCAGGACAGGAACGTCGTAGACAGACAGTGCTTTATTAAGGGTTGCTTACACTCACAGCACACGTTTCTAAGACTTACACCGAAAGAGCACTTCGTATTTACATGCGATGGACTGATGAATGTAGCAGATTCAAGCCAGGGCTGCATTAAAACTAGTTTGTTCCAAATTAAAATACATGATTCTCTCACTTCCCCCTTCCCACACATACAATGAAAACCCACTCTCCAGAAGGAATAGAAAATTGCATTGATAACTGCACAGATCAGCCACGGTGATGCTGGGGACATGAGCCCCGAGAGAGAAGCGCAGTCTTGTGCGCTTGTGTGCACACATGGGGCAGATCGGTCAGGAGCCACCAGCGCCTGACTTATGTCTCTGATGAGGTCTCCACCACTGCTCCCTCTCGTGCTGGGCAGAGGAGGTCATTTTCCTGCAGATTGCCTGACGTCCGTGGCAGGGGACCAGGACAGGTAGCGTTGTTGTGGTTGGGATTTCTTGGTTTTGCCTTTTGTTTTCATCCTTGCTTTTGAGAGGAAAAGGACCTTTCGACCTTCTAGGCGGATTTTACAAAACTGCTATCCCTAAGATGCATGTGGCTCTCACTTCCTCCAGCTGTGGAAGCAGGAAAGGAGAAAGCCTTGAGGACCAGGCAAGTGCTGGGGGAAATAAATACACGGCTTACAAACAAACTGGGAAGCTTGTCACCTCAGGCGAGGCGGTGGGCGTGTCCCTGGGTTAGGAGTTTTGGGTGACACTGAATACTGAAGGGGACTCAGGCTCGCTGGAGAAAGGCACTCCGGGGCAGGGAGCTGTATACCTAGCACCAGTCACCTGCCAGCGAGAACTGTCACCACCATGACCCGAAGCATGGCTTGTTTGCAGCCACCGCCAGCCCCCATGGACATGAGGGCCAGATGTGACGTCAGGGTGATGTGCCTCCTGACCACAGGCCGTCCCTCAAGTTCTTGGCCATCAACATCCTCCATCTTCAGGTCTGGCCCTCCGGCATGCATCAGTCACACCAAACCTGAAGCCAGGCTGCCAGGTTCTGGACACACATCTGCCCTGTGTCTGGATGCCTAACTGAGGGGAGCCAGCGCCAGGCACCCAGCAGTGTTGTTCCCATGAGGAGCCTGGCCCTCAAGGGTGGGGGGGCAGGGGCAGCCCCTCCCCCTCCCCCCTGCTCCACCAAAGACCTCGTGCTACACGAGGGACTCAGTCTTTAAGGCACTGGGTTCTGAAGACGTGCAGGGTCGGTAACAGGACAGACACAGCGACTGCTTGTTCCAAACATGGCAAGGCCACCAGGACAGATGGTGGCACCCTGCCTGGTGAAGGGCGGGTCTTTCCACCACGAGTGGGGTGGTGTACCATCCGCACCAGCAGCACGTCCACTCCCTCCGCCTGGGAAGCTGCAGCCCTACTAAGGATGAGCCCCTGCCAGCTTCGGGATGGTCCCAGGATTCCCAAGGCAAGGATGTGCCTGAAGTAGGAGGGCTGCCCTTCACACCGTGGGGCTACTGTTGTAAGGAGACAAAGCCAACGCTTTCTGGAAGGAAAACTTTTGAGTTTTGTTCTGTTTCCATCTTGAACTAGGATCAGGATTAATGTCTACTCTTCATTTGGTGTGGGTCACAGATTTTCCCTCGCTGCGGCCTAGCAGAATTACTTTTTGGAATTAGAGGCAAGCCCAAACAAGCTGAGGATGTCTGTCATTGCTTCTGTCAGGTGCTTTCCAAAGCGGTGAGAATCCTGGTTTAAACAGAGAAAGCAAAACCGTATCAACATCTGGAAATACAGCCGGGCACAGTGCTGTGCTCCTGTAAATCCCTGACACCTGGGAGGGTGGAGAGAGGAGGACTGCAGGCCGAGGCCAGCCCTGGACAAGTTGTGTGGGTCTCTACCTGAAAAACAAACTGGAAGCAGAATGACTGGGGACGTGGCTTCAATGGTGGAACACGTAAGGCCCTGAGCTTGACCCCAGTGCTAAAACCCAATAGTGGGAACGTTCATGCTTAATAAGCCTCTATACCCATCCTGTGCCTCCACTTAATCACAGCTCCTTCCTGCCTGTAACTAGCTGAGTGGTTAAGGACAAAGCCGGAGGTGAGACATCACAGGTGATGCACCAAGGTACCCGTCTGACCTTGACCTCTGTGACCGGGCTACCCTACATGAGCCTTGACCTCCAAGTTCCCCGCCATGCCCCCCAGCAGTTCCTGACAAATGTGCTCCGATTCCAGAGTAACACTGGTGGAAGGGGTGGGCAGCGCTGTCTTTGAACCCTAGCTGCCCACATGCACACAGAGCTCTCACCCAGGTCACCATGCTGATCAACCATCTGAGCTACCAGTTCCTGGCATGCCTGACGGCAGCAAGCCACGTGCGGCTCCTGGGTGCTCTGGGAAGATGGGCACTCCGTGGTCAGTTATGCCCAAGGACTCAAGAGGACCATGGAAGAGTCCTGACCCTGGCCCTCTGTACAGGCTGTGGCCAGCGGCCTGCCAGGCCTATCAAGCCACAGGTAAGACCACAAGTCAACCAGTTAACAACTAGTTTTTGTTTTGGACATTTTTGTTGATGTTGTTGGTATCTTATTTTTGGCACTCCTGGGGCTTGAATTCAGGGCCTGGGCACTGTCCTTGTGCTTTCTCAAGGCTAGAGCTCTACCACTTCTGGTGTTTTCTGTGTATATAGGACTGAGGAATCGAACCCAGGGCTTTGTGCATGGTAGGCAAGCACTCTACCTCCAGGCCACTCCCCCGGCCCATGTTGGTGGTATTTTTTGAGCCTAGGCTCCAGCTTGCAGTCCTCTTCCCAAGTAACAGAAATGTCATAGGCAGAAATGTCTGCCTATGTTGGTGGTGACCTTCTCCCCTCTGCCTGCTCTCTACCGCCTTTGTCTCAAAATTCTTTATCTTGGAAAAATTCCTTGTTCTTCAGTTTTGGGAGATAATAGGGTTGGAACTCTGGGCCTTATGATTTCTAGGCAGGAACTATAACACTTGTACTACACCTCCAGCCCCTTTCCCTACAGGGTATTTTTTGTTGTTTTTTTGCCAATCCTGGGGCTTGAACTCAGGGCCTGAGCACTGTCCTTGGGCTTTCTCAAGAGTTAGCACTCTATCACTTTGAGCCACAGCATCACTTCCAGTTATCTGGTGGTTACTTGGAGATAAGAGGCCCACAGACTTTGCTGCTTGGGCTAGTTTTGAACTGCGGTTCTCAGATCTCAGCTTCTTGAGTAGGTAGGGTTACAGGTATGACCTACCAGCACCCAGTTTGTTGTTTTCATAAGAGGGCATCCCATTTACACCCAGGCCAGCCTGAACCCAAATTTTCCTATTTACTATGCTTCCAGTGTATCAGGGAAGATGGCACTCAGTACCACAGCCCGCTTTCAGTCTTTTGAGCTAGGGCTTCACACACTTTTTACCCTGCTGGCCACACCATGAACCTCCCAATTTCAGCTTCTCAAGGACTGCAGGCATAAACCACCACACACAGAATAGGGTTTCTTTTTTTATTTTTTCTGGTGGCACCAAGATTTGAACTCAGGACCTTGTACTTGCTAGGAAGATGGTCTACCACTTGAGCCCTGTCCTACTCTTTTTGTAAAACAAAAAACAATGGGAGAGGGGAGTGGGGTGGGGAGACAGTGGGAGAAAACAGAAAACAAAAATGTGCTCATTATCTTATGTAATAATAACCCTCTGACATCACCCTTCCAATAAAATTAAATTACATTTAAAAACTGCAAACTTGGGGCTAGGGGGTTGGCTAATGGTAGAGTGCTTGCCTAGCATGCACGAAGACCTGGATTCGATTCCTTGTTGCCACATACATAGAAAAAAGCCAGAAGTGGTGCTGTGGCTCAAGTGGTAGGGCTCTAGCCTTGAGAAAACCCAAGAACAGTGCTCAGGCCCTGAGTTCAAGCCTCAGGGTTGGAAAAAAATTAAGAAACTGAAAAATTTGGTCTTGCTTGTCAAATAATGTACAATGTGGAAATGAGAGGATAAGATAAACCCACAAATAAAGTGTAGATTACGTGTGTCCATGGAGCAGAGGGCACCTGCTCCATCATGAGGGCAGAGGTGCCCAACTCTGTGACATTATTACATGCTATTCTTGCTCCATCTTCCAGATGCCACACGTTTAGAAAGACATGGAAGCATATGGACATTTAGGTTTAAAATCACTGTAACAGCAAAGACAGGCAAGTAAAGAGAATTTTGAAATTCCTCTTTGTAAAGACATCCCAAACAAGTCAGAGTTGATAACCAAGCGTATTTTCTGTTCTAAGATGCAGTCTCCTAAAAATAAGCACTAACCCCCTGTTTAAAAGGAGAGGGATTTCCATCCTGGGCTGGAGTCACAGCGGTAATCCCAGCTACTCAGCAGGGATCTGAGGATGGCAGTTCCAGGGCAACATGGGCAGAAAAGTCCAAGAGACACTTACCTCCAATTAGTTAGCAAAAAGTGGAAGTACAACCGTGGTTCAAGCTCCACTTTGAATGAAAAAGCCAAGCAAAGATGCAAGGTCCTGAGTTCAAGCCCTGGTACCAGTGTAAAAATAAAAACCAAAGCCAGGCACGGTGGCTCTCACCTGTAAACCTAGATACTCAGAAGGCTGCGATCCGAGGATCGAGGTTCAAAGACAGCCCGGGCACAAAAAGACCTGAGACTTTTATCTCCAATTAACCTCTAAAAAACGGGAAGTGGGGCTTGGCTCCAGGGGTAGGGTGGTAGCCTTGAGCTGAAGAGATCAGGGACAGCGCTCAGGCCCAGTTCAAGCCCCACTAAAACAACAACAAACAACAACAACAACAACCAAGAAGAGAGCAGGACTTCCTCGTCCTCGCCCTTACCGTCTCGGGGCTGGACACCTTGGAGGAGATGTGGAAGTGGATGTAGTTCTCGCCCACAATAATGTAGGACACGCCATAGCCGTCGTCAGCAACCTGCAGGTGAGCAAGACATGGCTTAACTGAGCCCAGGAGGGAGAGAAGACACTGGCGACCGCTCCAAAAGTCAGCAGCAATGCCGCAGCATGGCCTCAGGGGCCCCTCAGAGCCCACCCAGCGCTGCACTCACCGGCCCGAAGCCCCCGCCGCCAGACACGTGGTGCGGGTTTTTCACCAGGTCATACAACTCCACCTGCTGGTGAGGCGTCTGGCTGGTCGACAGCCGCCAAGGCTCAGACAGCACCTGGGCAGAAAGGAGGCAGGGTTCAAGCGGCCCCTCTCCACATCCCATCCTTCCGGCTCCCCCTGGGGATACTGCTCAGAACCCCCGAAGTCTAGGTCCCTGACAACACTGCTGGCTCCGAGAAGGTGCAGAGAAGAGAAGGGCTCCTGGTACCAGGGTTCTGAGATAAGCATGCCACCAAGCAGTGGTGGAATGACCAAGCAGACTTGGGATGGTGCCACCCCCGTACCAGATCCTGTGATCTCAATCTCCAGAGTAGCTAGGATTATAGGTGGGTTATAGGTAACAGCTACTAGTGCAAAGCAAAAAAACAATGAGGTTGAGCATGGTGGTATATGTCTATAGTCCCAGCCACTTGGAGGGCAGACGTTGGAGGAATGTCTGAGCCATCTAACAAAAATCCACCCAAAAAATAAAGCAGATAAACTCACCGCTGAATTATATTTCAAACAGAGGTAAACTGGGTTTGTCATCCTAGCCACTTAGGTGACTGAGTTCTGAAGATCACAATTCAAAGCCAGCCCTGGCAGAAAAGTTCCTGACTCTTAACGCCAATTAACCAACAAAAAGCCAAAAGTGGAGCTCTGTGTCAAGTGGTGGAGTACCACCAGCCTTGAGGAGAAAAAGCCAGGTGAGTGCTCATGGTCTTGAGTGGGAGCCACAGAACCAACACACACGCACGCGCACATGCACACACACGCACGTGCACATGCACGCACACGCACGCACGCGCACACACACTCACGCGCACACACACACACACACACACACACACAGCTCAGGAAATGCGGTGTCCATGTGTATTTCAGGGCTGCCTGAGTACTCGTGGCGGGAGGGTAAATCCTCCAGCGCTGCTTTCCATGTCTCCGCGGCTCCATTCTCCAGCATCTGCGGCAGCCACGCGTGACGCCGCTGTGATCAGCAGGGTGGCAGCAACACACAAGTTTCCTCCCCACGGGGGAGGGCCATGGCGGTGGCCTGGGAGGATCACTTACTTCCTTCAGGAAGGGGGAGTCCACAGCCAGGTATTTGGACACGACGTAAAGGCAGAAGAGATGGCGGTCGATGCCCCCACCCGTCATGGCCAGGCGGTACAGATGCTGATGCCTCTCACACGCCAGCTTGAACAGCTTGAGCCTCTGCTCCACCTGCGGCACGGGGCGAGAGGAGGGCACGCTGCAGGCCTGGGCCGGGCCCCATGCCAACACCCTCCCCCAGCTTCCTGTCTCCTGCTTCCTTTCCAAGCAGGGACACTCTTGGGTCCTGGGTGCGCCTGCCGCCAGCCACCAGCCACTCGCCGGGGCCACAAGGACGCCATGGCTGAAGCTGGACTGTCAGTTCTGCCCTCGGCCATCCACGTCACCCCCACAGGGGCTCAAATGGCACTTCCTGGAAGACTGTAGAGAGTTCCTTTGGCTTCTGAAACCCAATGCCCTTGGCACAGAGGTGGGTATCTGGCCCGGCTGGGAGCTGCCCCTGCGAGGCCTGGCTGCTGCACTTGTCAACTTTCCAGGGCTGGATTGGTGCCGCCTGTCCTGGCCCTTGCTGGCATCTCCCCTCAGGGACAAAGGCCCTGGCCCCTGGCCCCTGAGTCTCTCTGCTTGCTGGTGGTTAGGAGGTGCAGAGAGGAGCCCAGCAGTGAGGTGGGTTCATCCATCTGTCCATCTATGTGGATGAACGGGCAAGACCTTGCAGCGGGTACAGAATTTCCCACGCCCCAGGGGCCAGCTTTCCACCCATGACTCTCTATGCTTCTCCCAGCGCTTTCACCATCCCTCAGAGGAGAAGCTGGGGGAGGAAGAGAAAGCCTGAGGAGGGAGGAAAACCCGGGTCAGGGAGAAGTTGGAGGGAAGGAGAAGCCAGAGGAAACCGTACTGACCAGCATCGCGTACGGGCTCAGCTAGTGGCAGCTTACCGTCTTCGTGGGGTCTGCCATGGCCAACACGAAGTTGCAGGACTCGGTGGTGCAGGAGCGCACAGTCTCCGTCCTTCCCTCCCGGAACAGCCGGGTCATGGAGGCCTCGTAGGTGAGGCAGAACTTGCCCATGTCCTGGGAAAGGAGGGGGGCTCAGCACGGGCAGCTGAAGGCACGGTGGCCAGGTCTGTGGACAGACGTGGACTTTGCCATGGGCTCAGAGGGACCGAAGGCCTGGCCCTCTGGGTGAGCCCGGGCTCATGCCAACTGCACGCTCCCCACACGTGGGCCTGAGCATGTAGAATGGCACGGGACCCCATGAAACAAGGGAGCTGGGTGTGTGAACAGCAAAGGCATGGGAGGGAAGGGGCAGGAGGGTGGATGAGGGGAGAGGTACAGAGCGAAGCACAGCTGGACCCCCGCAGACAGAGGCGGATGGAGAAGGGTGAGGCGGCATGGCATTTCGGGGCCTCCTGAGAGCCGTAGGAGGTGGCTGGCACATGGGAGGGACGCTGCAGGACTGAGTTGCTCCAGGTCGGCCTGAGTCTGGGAAAGAGCCCTGGAGATGCCCCCATGTGATTCAACCAGGGCTCCAGGAAGGAGCCAGGGCCTCCGGGGCTGGGATTGCTGGCGTGAGCCACCAGGTCCTACTCACCACCCACTGCTGGCTTCCTCCAAGGGCGCCTTTTACAGGCAGTTGCCCCAGCTCTGCTTCAGCTCCCACGTCCCATCGTATCCTGATCCAGGGGAACCCCTCGCACCCCCATACTGAGGCTATCACTAAATTACTAGTCTTCCAGTTTCTGCACCCTCAGTTGTGAAACAGCAGATGCCAACTTCCTCCCCACTCTGTCATCTTGCTTACATTTTGGCATTTGCTTATTTTCTGAACTACCAACGTTGAAGTCCAGTACCTGAGCCTGGACGGCAGAGAAGCTGACCAGCGTCTCCCCTGACATTCATCTAGCAGGCCACCTGATCTCTCTACGCTTTGCCTATAAAGTGGGGTGTAACAGTGTCTTCCTGTGAGTGAGACTACGAGGTAGTCTGGATGTGAGGTGCCTGGACAGCAGCTGGCACTGAGCCACAGTCCCCAAGGGCCAGACATCACACTGGCTGGGCATGGTGGTTCACACTGTAATATCAGCACCTCAGAGAGGCACAAGAGAGGATCTCAGGCTGGAGGCCAGTTTCCCACACAGGGATCCTATCACACACACACACACACACACACACACACAATCAATAGCAGCAAGACTGGGTCCAAGCTAAGGTGACACTGGGGCAGAAGGATCTCTTCTTCAGGACCACAAGTTCCAGGTCTGGCCTCACACAGGCCTGGCGGCTCCAGGGACCAGGGCAGAAGTCAGGGTCACAACGACAACGTGGTGAAAATGCTGCCCGCCAGGTGGAAGCTAGTGGAGAATCCACAGGCTGGACCTTAAGGCCAACAGCGGTGCTTCCCTACACTGCCACCTGGGGGTACAGCCCAGGCATGTCAGGGACCCCAGAAATGCTCAGGACGGACGGCACTCCTGGCCCCACCTTGTAATGGGCCAGCTGCAGGGCCATCTGGACGAAGGCATCGGGGCTGGTCCGGCACTTCTTGATCAAGCCTTTGCCGAACGTGTGGAATGAGAAGGAGTGGAGGTCCACGTCCTCGGCCAGGAGGCTCGCGCTGCTCAGGGAAGTCTCGATGACCGCCTGGCACTGCGGGAGACACGATGTGCGGTGCTCACACTGGCACTGCGGGGAGACCCAGCTCCGTCCCCGGCTCGCCGCATGTGGACAGTGCTCCTTTCCACTTCTTCCTGGAAACTCACTCAGAGCCCTTCTCCCCCAGAAGTGGAAGAAAGCAGGAAGGGGCCCGCAGGTGAGGGCTCGTTCCCGGTGAGACCCGATGAAGGGAGAAGACAAACACGTAGAGATCCACTCAGAAAGGAAAAGAACTGAGCTGTGGGGCCACAAGAGCCTGGGAGAAGCTGGGCACTAGCAGCCCATGCCTGTAACCCAAGCTGCTCGGGAGGCTGAGATCAAAAGGACTGCAATTCAAGGCCAACCTGGGCCTACATGCAAGAGCCCATCTCCGTCTGTAGCTGGCACGATGCTGTGCGCCTGCCATTCTGGGAGGCTAGGACTGGGAGACAATCACTCCAGACCTGCCTGGGCAGAAAAGTCTGAGAGGCTATGCCAGTGGCAGGAGCTGGGCACTGTGATGTGTGCCTGCAACCCCAGTGACAAAACTAGAAGCAGAGGGGCCGGCAGTTTGGCCTAGTGGTAGAGTGCTTGCCTAGCATGCACCAAGACTCGGGTTCGATTCCTCAGTACCCACATACATAGAAAAAAAAATCTGGAAGTGGTGCTGTGGCTCAAATGGCAGAGTGCTAGCCTTGAGAAAGAAGCCCAAGGACAGTGCTCAGGCTCTGAGTTCAAGACCCAGGACTGGCAAATTGAAAAAAGAAAGTAGAAGCAGATCTCCCTCCAGGGGTGTGCCTGACCCTATCTCAAACATAACCAGTGTAGCCAGGCATGGATGGCTCACGCCTGTAATCCCAACTACTCTGGAAGCTAAGATCTGAGGATCACAGTTTGAAGCCAGCCCCAGCAGGAGGTCCATAAGACTCTAAGGAGCCGTGGCTCAAGTGGTACAGAACCAGCCTTGAACACAAAACAGCTCAAGGACACTGCCCAGGCCCTCAGTTCAAACCCCAGGGCTGGCACAGAAATCTTGAAACAAAACGTATTTTAAGTGTTAAAAATGTTAAGTTAGCCATTTATAGAGTATTTCAACTCAATAGACTGGGTCTAGAGCACTTGTCCAGCGAGTATGAGGTCCTGAGTTTGATCCAAGGGGGCGAGGGACAGAGACAAAGCGATATGGGTAAGGTGACTCCCCTGTGAGCAGCTGTGGCTGTGGGCATGAGCTTCAGCCTTGGCTGAGGCTGCTGGGGACTGTGCCCGGTACCACATACATAGGACTGTGCCCGCCGCTGTGTGAGCCCCGGCGGTGGCACTCACCTCCTCGGGGATGTCCCACTGAAGCCGAGTGGGGTGGGGGATGCTGGCGTTGGTTTCTCCTCTGCAGTGCCCATCCTCCGCGTAACTCAGGGCAAAGACATCGGTGGCCAAGACATACTGTAAGGTGAGAGGCAGAGACTGAAGAGAAACCCACACTCAGCGCCCCTCGCTGAGAAGATGGGCTCTCCATCCCAGCAACCATCCAGCCACAGACTCAAGCTTCCATACCACAGCACCCAGCTTCCACGCGACTATTATCTTCTATTCACCACCAGAAAACCAAAGTGGAGCAATGGCACAAGTGGTAGAGCACTAGCCTTGAGCTAAAGAGCTCAGGGACAGCACCCAGGCCCAGAGTTCAAGCCCCACAGTTAAACATAAATTAGCTGATTTGGGTCAGGTGCCAATGTCTCACACCTGTAATCCTAAGCTACTCAAGAGGCTGAGATCTGGGGACAGGAGTTTGGCCTAGTGGTTAAAGTGCTTGCCTAGCATGCATGAAGACCCGGGTTCGATTCCTCGGTACCACATACATAGAAAAAAGCCGGAAGTGGTGCTGAGGCTCAAATGGTAGAGCTCTAGCCTTGAGAAAGTCCAAGGACAGTGCTCAGGCCCTGAGCTCAAGCTCAGGACTGGCAAAAAAAAAAAACAAAACAACAACAACAACAACAAAAAAAAGAGGCTGAGATCTGAGAAGCACAGGTAAAAAACCAGCCTGGCAAGAAAGTCCAGGAGATTTTGATCTCCAATTAGCCACCAAAAAGCTGGAAATAGAGCTGTGGCTCAAGTGGTAGAGCTCCAGCTTTGAGCAAAAAAGCTCAAGGATAGCATCCAGGCCCTGAATTCAAGCTCCAGCCCCAGAAAACAAAACAAAACAAAAAAGCTGAGTTGAGGGCCGGGAGTTCGGCCTAGTGGTGAGTGCTTGCCTACCATGCACGAAGACCCAGGTTCGATTCCTTGGTACCACATACATAGAAAAAACCCAGAAGTGGTGCTGAGGCTCAAGTGGTAGAGCTCTAGCCTTGAGAAAGTCCAAGGACAGTGCTCAGGCCCTGAGCTCAAGCCCAGGACTGGCAAAAAAAAAAAAAATGCTGAGTTGAAGATATGAGACTTTTAAATACACTGACAATTTTGAGAATTTAACACAGAGCCTTAGTGAAAGCTGTTGATGAGCAGTGGGTGGACGGAAAGACAGACTTGGGTGGAAACTGGCAGAAGGGTTGGGCTAAGCAGGATGGAGTACTTGCGAGTATGAAAACAGAACAGGGAAGCCACGGGAACTGTCAGGAGGAGGAGGAGAGTGCTGGGGAGACTGGCCAGGGCACAGGACTGAACCCCCATGCCATGACCCAGGCCTTTAATGCAGTGCCAGGATTGCACATGCTGTACTGACACACCAAGAACTCCCACCACACACGCATGAAACGTCCCGGGCCTCAAGTCTAGCGACCTTGATCCGAGCGCCACACTCACCTCCCACATGTGGCCCACGATGGGCGCGTCTGCCCACGAGTGCTCAGCGTTTATGCCCATCCTGCCATTTTTGAAGATGATGAGCGTGAAGGACTTGTCAAACCACCTGCGTGGGACAGGTGTGGTCACAACACGTCAGTGTGGCCAACCACCCCACCGGGGCACGGCTGGCCAGGACACGGCTGCTGCATGGGGGCTGGCCACAGCGGTACCTGTCGTAACATTTGCCGTGCAGGAGTGACTTGGCATAGCTGTCCAGGGACGCCATGGGGTCCTCCTTCCTGCGCCCCTGCTCAGACTCGTCCAGGGTCACGAAGAACGCTGCTTTCTCCACAGCATCCAAGGACTGCTTGTTTTTGCCTTGCCTGAAATAGGTCTGGCGACACTTGGCCCACGGCACCCTGTAGCAATGATGGAAGACCGTGAGAGGCATCTCTGTGATGGGTCTTTGCACCCTTCTGCCTTCTCCAGAAATTTCCTGAACAGGAAGCTGGCTGGGTGGATAACATGGTGTGTGGGCAGCAGCTTGCTGGGGGGAGTGGGAGGAGAAGGTGGACCTCTGGTCCCAGGAAGAGTGATGACCATGGCATGCATGGGGCTATTACCCACAGAACACTGGGTGAATGGATGGGTGAGTGGATAGATGGGTGGGTGGGTGGGTGGATGGATGGGTGGATGGATGGGTGGGTGGACGGATGGGTGGGCGGATGGGTGGGTGGGTGGATTTATGGGTGGGTGGGTAGATTTATGGGTGGGTGGGTGGGTGGGTGGATAGATGGGTGGATGGATGGATGGATGGGTGGATGGATGAGTGAGTGGATGGGTGGGTGGATGGATGGATGGGTGAGTGGATGGGTGGGTGGGTGGATGGGTGGGTGGATGGATGGATGGATGGATGAATGGATTGGTAGGTGGGTAGGTGGATGGATGGATGGGTGGGTGGATGAATGGGTGGATGGATAGATGGGTGGATGGATGGGTGGGTGGATTGATGGGTGGGTGGATGGGTGGATGATGGATGGATGTATGGATGGATAGCCAGGTGGATGGATGGATGGGTAGGTGGATGGATAAATGGGTGGATGGATGGGTAGATGGATGGAGGGCCAGGACACAGCTCACAGTTCACTGCCACACACCCACCCCACACCCACCCTAAGTCCTTCACATATGAGAATTGAGGCACAGACTCAGTCATGGCCACTTGACCGCAGGGGGAGACCACACAGCCTCCCCTGCAAACACAGGCAGTCACATGTCACCCAGGACACCTTCTTGTGCCTCTGTCCTCCCCACATGTACAGCCGGGATCCTTCTTCAAATGTTCCTGGGTCTCCACAAAATACCTGCCCCAGGCAGCCAGGTACCTCAGAGGCTCCCCAGGCTGGCACAGCCCCCCACTGGAACACCCCCTCTCTGGAATACCGGCTGCCTATAGCCTGCTCCTGAAGCAGGCTAAAGAAACAGACACCAGAACTTAAAATGAACAATCTCTGGAAGCCCACACCTCCCACAGTAACCGCTCCCTCGGGCCCCCAAGGACGGGCCCAGCGCTCCGACAGCTGGGTGCACAGAAAAGCTACAAGATGGCACAGCCCAGCGCCACAGGACCCCTGCGGCACCTCGGCCATGGTGGGCACTGGTGAGGATGGAGAGGCATGAGAAGTGGGGAAAGTGGGGTCGGTTGCCTGGGCTCAGGAAGCCTTCCCCTGTCCGGGCCTCACCTCCTGGCTTTCCTGAATCTCATATCCTTTCTGATAAGGCTTCCACGGTCACTGACAGAGCAGGTTTCCGGGTGACCAAGGGACAGTGGGAGCCCCCCACCCCAGCAGGTGGACCCCGCACCTGTCGCCCGCGGTGAGGGCGGCCAGCTTGGCCTCCCCGGGCTGCGGCTCCGAGGGGTCGTCCAGAATGCGCTGCATCTGCTGCTCCAGCTCGCGGGGCTGCAGCAGCCGCCCGCCGTGGTACAGGGGTACCCGGAAGTAGCGGCCCCGGTGGTACACCACGATGTGCTTGCTGTCCTTCAGGTGCTGGATGGTGTCTGCGGAGAGGCGGGGAGTCACTCTGGTCTCAGGACACGCCACCCAGTGCCCGCATCCCCTGGGGACACTTCCCAAGACTCTCTTTTCTTTGGCTTGCGCTCAGGGCCTCGTACTTATTAATTGCACTCTGTCACAGAGCCATGCCTCCAGGCTGGGATCACGATCCAGTCTCCGGGACATTTCTGCCTGGGCTGACCTGGAACCTTGAACCTCCTGATTTCAGCCTAGCTAGGTGTGCACAACAGTACCTAGCTACTGACTGAGAAAAGGCCTCAACAACTTTCCTGCCTTGGACTGTGAACCTCCAGACCTCAACCTCCTGAGCAGCCAGGATTACAGACACAATTATGCCACTGTACCAGGCACAGAGAGAACTTTTTTCTGCAATCATTTTGCTTTAAAAAAAAAAAAAAAGGCAAGAAAACAAGGAAGGAAGGGTGGGAGGGAGGGAGGGAGGGAGGGCTCAGAACAACAGAAAACGAAACCATGACTGTGGGCAGCTGGACTGACTGTAAGAATGGTAGCCCGCCCCTGCCTCCTCATTCCAAGGCAGGCTACCCCTAAATGCCATGTGGAAGAGGAAAGCACCAGGACAAGAAAGAGGCTGAACCTTAGCATGCTCTAGCATTTCTTGCAATACTTCAACAGGATCATACTAGGACACAATACCTGAGGCGGGGAATGCTTAGAAGTGAGACGGGCCCACAGCATCATGGGTCCATCTGTGGCTTTCTATCTGGGGCAGGAAGGCAAATCCAACTTCATATCTTACAGGAAACAGGAAGTCAAGTCCACATAGAGCAGTTATTCGTGAGTAGGCACGCACCAGTGGCTCACACCTATAATCCCAGCTACTCAGGAGGCTAATATCTCAGGATCATGGTTTGAACCCAACCATGGCAGAAAAATCCATGAGATTCTTATCTTCAATTAACCATTTAAAGAGCCAAATGGCCGGGAGTTTGGCCTAGTGGTAGAGTGCTTGCCTAGCATGCACGAAGACCCAGGTTCAATTCCTTGGTACCACATACAAAGAAAAAGCCAGAAGTGGTGCTGTGGCTCAAATGGTAGAGCTCTAGCCTTGAGAAAGTCCAAGGACAGTGCTCAGGCCCTGCGCTCAAGCCCTAGAATCGGTGCATGTGTGCGTGCACAAAGACACACACAGAGTTGCTGGGATGTGTACATGTGTAACTACTACTCCAGGGCCAATATCTGAGGATCGTGGTTCCAGCTCAAGCAGGAGAGTCTGTGTTATAGGTGCTGCTCTGGCAGAATGCTACCCGTGAACTAAAAAGCTGAGGGACAGTGCTGGGCTTTGAGTTCAAGCCCCAGGACTGGCACATACACACACAAAAAAAGCCTGGAGGAAAAATAAAGTGATGGAACTCAAGTTTTTGTTGTTGTTGTTCTGAGATTTGAACTCAGGGCTTCCCATTTGCTAGCCAGGAACCACACGCACACATCACACCTGCAGCCCATTTTTGTACTAGTTATTTCTGGTAGGGTCTTAGTTCTGCCTTGGCCAGGCTGTATCATCATCCTCTTATTTATGCTTCTTGCTTATTAAGTGGGATCACAGCACCCAGTTATTGGGTTAGAAGGAGCCTCTCATGTATGTCTGGGCTGACCTCAACCCACAATCCTCCTGACCTCAGCCTCAGCAATTAGGATTCCAAGAGTGTCTAGAAAGCACTTTCATGCATCCATGTTTGCTAAGCCAGGCTAAGGCGAGCGACTTCTTCAATGTTACTTGGACATGTAGATTTTGTTGATTGACACCTCTGACTACTCTATCTTGAGTACTTTGTAAGAAAATGGGCAGTGTGTGTGGGCCAGCAGTTTGGCCTAGTGATAGAGTGCTTGCCTAGCATGTACAAAGACCCAGGTTCGATTCCTGGGTACCACATAGAGAGAAAAAAGCCGGAGTGGTGCTGAGGCTCAAGTGGTAGAGTGCTAGCCTTGAGAAAGCCCAAGGACAGTGCTCAGGCCTTGAGTTCAAGTCCCAGGACTGGCAAAAAAAAAAAAAAGCAAAGAAAATGGGCAGTGTGGGATGGGAGCAGGGCCTAGTGATGGAGTGATCACACCAACCATGCATGAAGCCCTGGGTTCAATTCCCTGGTACCACAGGTGTTCTCTTTGAGAAAACTCAAGGACCTGAGTTCAAGCCCCCGAACTGGCAAAAGGAAAGAGGGGGGGGGGAGGAGGTAGGGAAGGAAAGGAAAGGAAAGGAAAGGGCGGCTCGTTTTTCCTGAATGTAGTAGGCCTTCCCAATATTCATTACTGCTTGAGGCCAGCTGAGGTAAAAGTGAGATCTTGACTCAAAATTAGTCTGGGGCATGGTAGCACAGACCTTCAAAGGTGGATGTGGGGGGGGGGGAATCACAGTTCAAGACCAACCAGGAACAGGCCCACTGTCCTGGCCCCACAGCACGGCCTGCAGACCAGTCTGGCCCTTGCCACACTCTTTGGCCACTGCCGCCTTCTGAGAAGGACAGAGAGGGCAGGGCATGGGGGCCTGGCACCCGACTCACCGGTCTCCTCTCCTGGGATCCGGCACGTGTTGAACAGCCGCTCCCACTGTGCGGAGCAGAGCGGGACTGTGGACCCCAACACCCGGATCTGCAAGGGAAACAAGGGTCACCCCAACCCGCCATGCCCCCGTGGGACGCCAGGCCCAGTCACAGCTGGGGACACTCCTGACCACGGCCCAAGGCCCTGGGATCCATCCCCAGTATCAGGGGGGGAAAATACGTTGATTTTCTAGATGAGCACACATTTACTTTTTATTTATCTGTTTATTTTGTGGGTCGTGGGACTTGAACTGGGCCTGGGTGCTGTCCCTGAGCTCTTCAGCTCAAGGCTACTGCCCTACCCTTGAGCTAAGCCCCACTTCCCATTTTCTAGAGGTTAACTGGAGATAAGAGTCTCAGGTCCTTTAGTGCCTGGACTTGCTTTGAACCTTGATCCCCAGATCTCAGCCTCCTGAGTAGCTAGGATGACAGCCCTGAGCCATTGTGCAGGCTAGCGCACATTTAAATTCAGTTTCTTGCTTGGTAATCATAGACACTGAGTGCTGAAGATGGTGTATCACCCCAGCTGTGTGAGGAAGCAGAAACTGGAGGGTCAAAATCCAGGTCAGCCCCAGCAAAACCGCAAGTCTACTAAAAAAATAGCAAGCAAAAGGGCCGGATGCGGCTCAAGTGCTGCTCAGCGAGCCCGAGGCCCTGGGAGCAAACCTCAGGACTTACTGGTTTGAGTTCCTCCCGATCCAGCTTACGTCGGTAAAGCAGCATGGCGTGGATGACGTTGCCGGCTTTTGCTGCCTGGATGTGTGTAGATTCAAGAAACAGCAGGTCCTGGGAGAGCGAGGGGGCCCACAGCACAGGTTCACGGGAGAAGCTCCCCGCCCGCGCCCCCCCCCAGCTCTCATGCTTGCTCCTTTACAGAACAAACGGCCGTTTCATCTATATTGCTACAGCGTCCTTAGGTATTTCCTAACAGTGAGAAGTCGATGGTATTAAAAGAACAACAGTACTCTCCCCCCAAAGAGCCTCCTGGGAGGAACAAGAAAAGGATGGGGAGCCATTACACAACTGGGAAGTTCTCTGAATGAGAAATGACTGCAGGCTAACATAATCGCTTACCGCGCTGCCAGGCCTGCCATGAGGCTGGAAGGCAGCTTCCCGTGACAGAAGGCCACGGAAGAGCCAGACACGGGACTTTGCCTGTCCTCCTAGCGCTGGGGAGACTGAGGCAGGGCCTGGCCTAGAAGCTCACCAAATAAAGAACTGGGGAACTGGCTGCAAGGTACAGCCAGGGCCTCAATGCCCTCTTGTATGGCCAAGGCCTGGTTAGGAGAGCGGGGAGCAGTGTGGACACTCATCCAGATGTCACTATGCCTGGTGCCAGTGTTGGTGACTGCACCAACACTCAAGGTCCTGGGGCAGGGGGTGGGGGCTGAGCTGGCCCAGGCTCCCCCACAGCTGCATCCCCATGGGGGAGGAGGACTCACCACAGGGGAGAGGGAGGACTCACCATGGAGGGGGAGGACTTGTCCTGGGGGGACCCATCCCCATGGGGGAGGAGGACTCACCACAGGGGAGAGGGAGGACTCACCACGGAGGGGGAGGACTTGTCCTGGGGGGACCCATCCCCATGGGGGAGGAGGACTCACCACAGGGGAGAGAGAGGACTCACCATGGAGGGGGAGGACTTGTCCTGGGGGGACCCATCCCCGTGGGGGAGGAGGACTCACCCCAGGGTAGGGAGAGGACCCACGTACCATGGCATAGAAGTTGCTGTTCACCATGATTGGCCCTCTGCCCCGGAGGTAGATGTACTCCTCCCACCAGTCGCTCACCTATGGAACACAGCCATGCTCACCAAAGCCGTTCCACCAGTCCTCTTGCTTCAGTTGTCTTTGCAGAGAGGCCTCTTGCTCGTTTTACCCCCCTGATCGACCTCAGACCATGATTCTCCAACTTAAAGGCCTCCAGTGTCACCGGGGTGACAGGTGTACACCACCATGCCTGGGGCGGAAATGCAATCTCGCTACCTTTTTACCTGGGCTGGCTGAGAACCACAGTCCTCCCATTCTCCGTGGCCCAAGTAGCTGGGTGACAGGTGTGAGCCACTGTGCCCAGCACACCTTCTCTTCCACCTCCCCTCCCCCGACCTCGGCACCACTCATGGAGACTCAGCTGAGGCTACACCAGCCAGACTCCAGAGCCCTAACCAGACATTGGAGGGGATATACTTAGAATCAGAAGGAACCCAACACAGGCTGGCGTTGTGGCTCAAATGGTAGAGCTCCTGCCTAGAAAGCACAAGGTCTTGAGTTCAAATCCTAGCACCACCAGAAAAAAGACAAACCCAAACAAATAACCCGCACCAAAAAAAGGAACCATACCAGAGGAGAGGAGCTGGAGGTGACAGGCTAGCAATGGAGACAGCTCCTAACTTCCCTCTAGAAACACTAGAAACACCCACCCCTGTGGGCACAGACGCCCCCTAGGGAAACCACTGACTCTGTCCTTGAGCCTCTGGTCTACACTGCAGCTCCACTGTGCCCCGGCCCCCACTTTAGCACTTGATATCAAAGGAATTTCATGGGGCTCAAGACTAGTCACTGCAAGAAACAAGACTCCATCTCAACAAGAAACAAGACCCCATCTCAACAAGAAACAAGACCCCATCTCAACAAGAAACAAGACCCCATCTCAACAAGAAATAAGACACCATCTCAACAAGAAACAAGACCCCATCTCAACAAGAAACAAGACCCCATCCTATCAAGAAGGCAGGTGTGATGGTCTGTGCCTGTTGCTCTGGGTATGCAAGGGGCACAGGTAGGATTCAGACACAGGTTGGTCCGAGGTAAAATGCAAGGCCCCTATCTGAAAAACAACCAAAAACACAACAGGGCTGGGGCTCTGGCTTAAGGGGTAGGGCACCTGCCTACCACGTGTGAGGTACTGAGTTCCCAGTACCTCCTCCAAACAGTTACTGTAGCTAAATACCCCGGAATGGGTATCTCCATACGTATCATTTCCCCATGGGAAGTCACACACAACACTCACATAATTTGTGGCCCACCAGGATTTCAGCTTCAGGTACCACTGCAATTTGGGTCCCAGGGTGGTGGCGAAGTCCTGGGCCAGCGCTGTCATCCGCTGGAAGTCCTCCTCCTTCATCAGCGGCTTCACCGATTCCAGGTACTGCCGTGTGGACAACAGTCATCAAGTCAGACCCCTGGCCAGGCCTGCCACCCCAGGTGGGACCCCAAGTCCACCACAGCCACCTCCCTATCTATGAGATGGTAACTTTTTTATTTGTGCCAGTCCCGGGCTTGAACTCAGGGCCTTGTGCTCTTGCTTGGCTTTTCCACTCACAGCTGGTGCTCTATCACTTGAACCACACCTTTCATGTGTAGCTTTTTTGGGTGGTTAATTGGAGGTAAGAGTCTTCACAGATTTTTCCTTCCTAGGCTGGCTTTGAACTGTGATCCTTAGACCTTAGCCTCCTGAGTAGTTAGGGTGACAGCACCCAGACATTGTTTGTTAAAGATAAATGAACAGAGGAAAACTGCTCCAAATCCTTATCACAAGTTTAACCAAGAAACTGACAGGGTCAAGGCCACTGCTAAACCCAGGAGCTGGTGGCTCCTATCTGAGGGTGTGGTTCAAAGCCAGCCTGGGCAGGAAAGTCCTTGAGATTTTATTTATTTTGTGGTCATAGGGCTTGAACTCAGCCTGAGCGCTGTCCCTGAGCTCTTCAACTTGAGGCTACCGCCCTACCCTTGAGCCAAGCCCCACTTCCCGTTTTCTTGAAGTTAATTGGAGATAAGAGTCTTAGGTCTTTTTGTACCTGGGCTGGATTTGAACCTCAATCCTCAGATCCTCAGATCTCAGCCTTCTAGGTAGCTAGGATTACGGGCGTAAGCCAATGGGCTTGGCTTCCCCTGAGATTTTTATCTCCAATTTAACCGCTGGAACACCAAATGAGGTGCTATGGCTCAAAGTAACAGAGCACCAGCCTTAAGCAAAAGAGCTCAGGAACAGCATCCAGGCCCTAAGTTCAAGCCCAAGGATTGATAAAAACAAAACAAGATTGGGTGCTGATGACTCACGCCTGTCATCCTAGCTACTCAGGAGGCTGAGATCTGAGAATTGAAGTTCAAAGCCGGCTGAGGGCAGGAAAGTCTGTGAGGTTCTTCAATTAAGCCCAGAAAAGCCAGAAAGGTTGTAAGTCTAGTGGTAGAGCACTAGCCTTGAGCAAAAGGATACCGGAGACAGTACCCAGATGTGTGTGTGTCGGGGGGGGGGGGTCACTGCTAGGAGATCCTCATGTCTGTGACCTGAGTGAAACACGTTTCCATCTGCACTGCTCCTGCCTAGACAGTGCTAAAATGGATGGAGAAGGCAGCCTAGAACCCAGAGTGTGCCAGGCAGCTGCTAAAATGCCAGCTGTCCTGTGCTGGAGTACACACGTGTGCAGGTTTAGCAGCAACACTGAGGTGGAAGACACACTGAGCCTGCCTCAGCCTGAGCCTGAGCCTGAGCCTGAGCCCTGAGCCCCGGGCCCCAGGCCCTGAGTACCGGCCATTCCCATCCACCTGGCCTGCAGGGCAGGAAAGCAGGGCTGGGGAGGCGCTGCTATGGTGGGTAGGGCCTGGGCCCCATCCCCAAGGCTGAGGCGTTTTCTGCCTGCAGTTCTGGCAAGTGGCATGTGTAGTCTAGAGGGAACTCACTGTCCCGGGCGGCTCACACCTGTGATCCTAGCTAGCCAGGAGGCCCCTAACCATGACAGGTCAAAGCCAGACGTGGCAGGAAAGTCCATGACACTCTTATCTCCAATTCATCTCCAAAATCCTGCAAGTGGAGCTCTGGGTCAAGTGGCAGAGCACCAGCCACACTAGTGAGAGTGCAAGGCGCTGAGTTTCCAAGAGAGTGAAAATGGGGGCTGGAGGTGTGGCAGGAGTTCCTGCCTCGCAAGTACAAGGCTGCCAGTTCCAATTCTGGTACCACCAACCACCAGTGGTTACAATGGCAAATTGTACGCTGTGGTTAAACGTCCCATAATTTCAAGCAGTAATATGACAAACACTCCTGAAGTACTGCACCTACCCTGCTGACTGTGTCTTTGACGGCAGGGACGGGCAGGCGGGGCAGGGACGTCTGGAAACTGTACAGCATGGGTTTCCGGCCGGAGAAGACCTTGACCAAGGCCTGGAAGAGACAGTCAGTGATAGAGCCCAGGCCTCTCTCCACGCACACTGCAGGCACACAGAGCACTTATCTGTGCCACTCTGCGGCCTTTCTCTGCCTTGGGGTCACAGAGGCCCTAGGACACAAAGGCAGACTCCAACAAAAGCCAGGCTGAGGGCTGGAAGCATGGCTCAACAGGTAGAGCGCCTGCTTTGCAAGCTAAAGGGCCTGAGTGCAATCCCCAGGACCTCTAGAAAACAAAATGAACCCAGGCTAAGCCAGGTGTCAATGGCCCACGCTTGTGATCCCAGCTACTCAAGAGGCCAACATCTGAGGCCAGCCTGGGTAAGTCTGTGAGGCTCGGCCTTGTGGACCCTGCCAGGCCTCCTGGGCCCTGGCTTAGACTGGATGATGAAGACCTGGCACAGGAAGTGTGTGCTCGGTACCTTGGCTTCCCTGGAGACGGAGATGGGAGGAAGCCTGCGGGGCACACAAACCTAAGGACTCTTATTTCTAGCTAGCTAGCAAAAGACTGGAAGGGGAGCTGTGGCTCAAGTGGAGGGGTGCCAGCGTTAAGTAAAAAAAAAAAAAAGCACGAGTCCCTGAATCTAAGCCCCAGTATTATTGGCACGCATGTGCACACACATAAACACACACACACACACACACACACACACACACACACACACACACACACAATGTTTTAAGTAAAAATCGTATTACAGTTCTTCCAGAAGGATCAGCTTCCATGACCCTGAGAAGCTCAGGGCAGGGAAGGACATGTGGCCATGCAGCAGAGTGCCACTGTGCTTTAGGGCACAGGCTGGAGACCAGTGGACGGCTTGTCAGGCAGACCCCCCCCCCCCCGCTCCTCCCCTCCCTGCACATGCGCCAGGCACGCTCCGCTCCGGTGGGGCGCCTGGCCCAGCTCACTCTCCCCCCCACCCCCGAGCTCACCATCCAGATCCTGGTGGAGCGGCTCATTTTGCCGTGCTCCAGGAACATCCAGCCATGGTAGGACAGGAGCACCTTGAGTGAGTAGCGCATGGTCACAATGAGCGCCACCCACAGGCCGGTGCCAAACAGCACGCTGCTCACCACGTTCTTGGCCTGGCAGGACAGGCGGCCACTGCAGGGAGGGAGGACAGTCACCAGGGCGTCAGCAGGGAGTGGGGGAGACAAGCACAGGGTCAAAAGGAAAGGAAAGCGAAAAGAAAAGACAAGAGGAAAAAAAAAAGTCTGGCACTTTATTTAGTTGGTCGTAGGGCTTGAACTCGGGGCCTGGGTGCTGTCCCTGAGCTTTTTTGCTCGAGGCTAGTAGTCTACTATTTTGGTCCATAGCTGCACTTGTGGTTTTCTGATGGACTTTGCTGGCTTTGAACCACGATCCTCAGATCTCAGCCTCCTGAGTGGCTGCCCGGCTAAAGCTGGTATTTTAAAACAAGAGCATGCCAACTCCAGAGTGATGTAAGCCAGTCACACAGACCTGCGCATTGTCACCAGACTTCAAATGACTGAAGATAGCATCATCACTAAAGAAAAACAAATGAGACAAACACAGGTTGCGGGGGCGGGGGTCTCAGTTCCAGTTGTCTTGGAAATCTCAAAACATTGAATGACAAAACTGAGTGAGAGAGCTTGAAGTTCTGAGTTTAAGCTCCAGGACTGGCACAGCACAAATACAAACCAATACAAATACCCGAGAGGGTTTCACAGATGCCAGGAGCACACAAGCACCTGACATCCCCCACACCTAAAACCACCATCCTGACACTGGGAAAACCTGAATGACAAGAAAAAGACTTTTGCCTCAAACCCATTTTCTGTAACTGGTTTCCATCTAGTGCTTCACTGTTATCTCCAGACCTAATCTGGTCCTGGATCTGGGGATTTAAGATGATCTACATGTGAGATTACACGACAACACTGCAGGCCCAGTACACAAAAGCTGGGCAGGATTTCCACAGGAACAAGTAAAAAGACAAGTGCAGCACCTCTGACCACGCTCCCTCACTCTAGGACAGGAAGTGCTCTTTCTTTGAAAGAATGATCTCTTTAGGTGGCCATAGGATGAGCCAACAGGGCTCAGGCTTCACAAAGCACAATACACTAAGAAAACCGCAGCTCTGGCTTGGGGATAACAGTGGGGCCCTGGGACCTGTCCCCAGCATCAAAAAATGCAAAACAAGCTGGGCATGGTGGCTGACACCGGTGATGCTATCTCCTGAGGAGGTGAGTACTACAACAATCCCTATTTGAAGCGGAGGGTTGAGAGACGCCATCTCAACAACATCTGGGCACAGGGACATGTCCCTATTGTCCCAGCTACTACAGAATGCAAACTGGAGGATGATGGTCCAGGGCTGGCCGAGACAAAAAGGGAGACCCTATTTCAAAAATGACCACATTAAAAAGAGCGGGAGGCATGGCTCAGGTGGTGGCCTGCCTGCCTAGCAAGCTCTAGGCTTTGAGTTCAGTAGCTCCAAAACAGACAAAGCAGGCACAGCAGCCTAGACACAGGAGGGCCTTCCTTCCCAGAAGACAGGCCCAAAGAGCCCTGGATGCGGGGACTGCTCACCTTTCACCTGGCCTTTCTAAATCTGGGCCACAGATGGCCCAGTTTACAGAAGAAGGTCCAGAGGGACAAGGAATCCTTATAAAGGCTTTGGCTAGCTGATACCCCACCATGGACCTAGCTCTGCAACAGCCCTCAGCAGCCTGGGCCGCCCCCACGCACCACCCCACACCAGTGGTCCCAGGAGCGCAGCCCACAGTGGCCAGGGCCTGTAGCTGATCAGGACTGGTGACAAGCCTGGCCTGGGGTACCGAGTTTGCTGACAGGAGTAATGATAGAGCCGGCGTCTCACCCCAGGCTCTGGCACACCACAACCCTGCAGGGGGTGTGGGGGAGCAGGACAGGTAACCTTCCACCATGCCAAGGATTTGATTTGTGTGCAAGTGTGTGTGGAGGGGGGGTTGCGTGGGCATGCTTGTGCCCTTGTGCCCAGCTGACCAGGGACCTCTATCATGCCTCCTACACAAGCCTCTGAGTACAAGCCAAGCAGAAGACTGAGGACCCAGTGGAGGAACTGGGCTGGGTAGGAGCGAGGGGCTCCACTCAATTTGTCCTGGAATAGACACCCCAAATCTATGTCCTCTCCACCCTTGCGGCTCAGGGCAGGCCAAGTCACCTGTGTGTGCTCCCTTGTGCCACGCTTGCTTTTCTTATTCCTTTCTGAGGAATATTTACACGCAACAACCAGGAAGGGGAGATTATCAACCCTACAGTCTCCTTTTCAGCCCTGACGCCACTTCTGGGACCTCCAAGAGCCTCCAGCCTTACCCTCCCAGCACAGGCAGATCGAGCCACAGATCCCAACCCACTGGTGGCTCCACAGGGCCTGGGGCCACGCCTCTGCCACAGCCCAAAAGCCATCTGTGGCAGATACCAGCGATGGAAAAGGAGGATGGCACACCTGTAATCCCAGCTACTCAGAAGGCCAAGGGCTGAGGAGAGCAGTTTGAAGCCAGCCTGGGCAGGGACGCCCCTTGACTCTTTTCTATAATTAACCATGAGCTGTGGCTCAAGTGGTAGAGCACCCGCCTTCAGCAAATGCCAAGCAAGAGTGTGAGGACCTGGATCAATCCCTAGCACCACAAAAAATAAAATAAATTTTAAAATGTGACCCTGTCAGCCAGCCCTGGCAGAAAGGTCATCGGGGCAACAGTGCGAGGACACAGACAGACCCTGACAGCCAGGCTCCATCTGACAGTGTGGCACCTGAGGCCTTGATCCCTCTCTCCACCCAGTCTCCAGGGCCACAAACTCGGGGGCAGGAGCTGGGGAAGGAGGCTGAGTACCAGACCTGGAAAGGGGAGAGCGGGTACAGGAAGGAGGGCCAAAGCCTTGAATCAAATACTCAACATGCACTGGGGCTGTGAGTGACCAGACTGTGCCCAGTGGGAAAGCCACGGACAGCCACGGAAATCCACGCACACCCGACAGGGAAGGCCACGGCCCAGACTTACGGGCCCAGGGAGGGATTCAGAATCACTCACGGGGCAGCTGTGTCGAGGGTCCGGTTGATCCTTGTGATCAGCCCCAAGGAGGGGTCCACCCTGGTGAAACTGGAGGAGACCACGCCGACCACCACGACGAGCCAGCTGGAGGGGCTGGCTGGGAACACGCCGGTGAGGACACCATTCTGCAAACAGAGGCCAGGGGTGAGCATCCCTCCCTCCCCACACGACCCTTCCTCATGGAAGTGTGTCCACACTCGGGGGGGACAGAGACCCCCTCACTGGATGGGTCTCTTCCCCGGAGGCGTGGTTGCAGCTGTTCCAACCATTGGACATTGGCCCCGGGCCCCAGGATAGGAGCACAACCCAAGCAGGAGCTCACCATCCCTAGAGCTGGGAAGGTGGCTTAGTGGTAGAGTGTTCGCCTAGCATAGTGAAGCGCTGGGTTCAATTCCTCAGTACCACATACACAGAAAAAGCCGGAATTGGCGCTGTGGCTCAAGTGCTAGAGCATTAGCCTTGAGCAAAAGAACTCAAGTTCTTGAGCAAAAGACCCCGAGTTCAAGCCCTAGGGCTGGAAAAAAAAAATCTTTAGGCCTTGCCTGACTTGGCTCTGACATCCTGGGCCTGTGTGAAGCCCCGTGCTCAGCCACCCACTGTCCAAGATGCTCAAGACCCCACCACCAACCTCCCTACGCTGCTCCTGAGCCAGGACACCACTTGGCCCTATAGCCGCCTCTAATTTCCTGGAAAAACTCTCCAGTGATGAAAGAGGGGGAGCAGGGAGAGGAGGACATGAGCCAAACTGGTGAGGTGTGGATAACTGCTGAAAGAGGAGGAGAGTCGTGGGGGCTGCTGCTCAGCAGGGAGAGCTGGGTGGCGCAGGCCTGGGGTCCTGGCGCTCAGGAGGGTGACGGAGGAAGATCAAGAGCTGGAGGCCAGCCTGGGGTGTAAAGTAAAAACTTGACCTGGGAAACATAAAACTTCACGCCAGGAATGGTGGCTCAAGCCTTTCATCCTGGCTACTTGGGAGGTGGATAGAGGGGGTTGCGACTAGAAACTAGCCTGGACACAGAAGTTCCTGAGATGCCGTCTCCACCAGTGTTGGAATGTGGTTGTATGTGCCACAGAAAGCACGGGGTCTGGGCGCAGTGAAGTGTGCCTGAGGTTCTCTAGGAATACAGAAGTATACGCAGGAAGATGGCAGCCAGCATAAAAGTGAGATGCTATAGCCAGGTGCTGGAGGTGCGTGCCTGTAATCCTAACTACTCAAGAGGCTGAGATCTGGGGACCTGGGTTCAAAGCCAGCCCAAGCGTGAAAGTCCGTGAGCATCTTATCTCCAATTAACCATCAGAAAACGGGAAGTGATGCTGTGGCTCAAGGGGTAGAGCACTAGCCTTGAGCTGAAGAGCTCAGGGACCGCGCCAGGCCCAGAGTTCAAGTCCCATGACTGACCAAAAAAAAGCAAGATGTTATGTCAAAAACAACCAGAGTAAGAGGTCGGGGCTTGGCTCAGCGGAAGTGCCCTTGCCTGGCAAGCGCAAGGCCCTGGGTTCGGGCCCCGGCTCTGGGGGAAAAAAAACAACAAAAAAAAAGCTATAAAAAAACAACCAGAGTAGAAGGGTTGAGGGCTGGGGAAGAATGACTCAAAAAGCCATCAACAAATCAAACTTTCTCGAGATTTGGGGTTTGCTTTTGTAATTGGGGTTTTCTTTTAGGAGTACAGGGTTTGAACTCAGGGCCTTGTGCTTAGCTAGGCAGGTGCTCTGGCACTTTAGCTGCCTTTGTGCTATGGTCATTATTTGTGCATGTATGTACTAGTCCTGGGCCTTGAACTCAGGGCCTGGGTGCTGTCCCTGAGCGTTTTTTTTTTTTTTGCTCAAGGCTCGTGCTTTACCACCTGAGCCCTTTCTGGATTTTTGGTGGGTAACCGGAGTCAAGAGTCTCAATGACTTTCTTGCTGGCTGACTTAGAACTGTGATCCTCAGATGTCAGCCTCCTGAGTAGCTAGGACGACAGGTGTGTCCACTGGTTCTCCTCTTGCTATTGCTACTTTTGAGCTAGGGTAACACTTTTGAGGGGCCAGGCTCATGATCCTACTATTTTTAGAGGTAAAAATGTTATTTTAAAATAAGTGAGCTCACTGAAGTTCCACGGAAGTAAAAGAACAGAAAGTAGAGCCCATCCTTCACACCTCCCTGCCACAAGTCCACGTACTTGCCACAGCCTGGCCACCCTGCCTGCCTCTCGCCCCGGGGTCACCACCCCACAATCCGGTCCTGTGAGTCTGGACAGCTCTTAAACTTACTTTGCCCACAGGCGGCGCCTGCCTCTCTCACTTTCAGGCCACCACAAAGCCAGCAGCTTAGCTGGAGGGATGCTGGAGCCATGGCTGGGTTCCCAAGGGCATGCCTGCGGCTGCTACGCTAGCCAGTGAGCCTCTCCCGAAGTCTTGGTGGGGCTGGGCATGGAGGGCTGGGCACACAGCCTGCCTGGGACCCACTGCTTCAAACTCACCGTAATTCTTCCAGGATTTAAGAAGCAACTCAACTCGGGCTGGGGAAGTAACTCAGTGGTAGAGCACTGGCCTAGCTAGCATGGTCAAGGACAGAGGGAGGAAGGCAAGAAGGGAAGAGAAAAGGGAGATCTACAAACAACTAACATCAATGAAGAAAGATGTCTACTTTAAAAAAAGGAATTTCTGTGGACCGTGTTCAGTGTTTGAACACTAGCAGCAGATCAGTGTGGACCTGGGTCTGTCCGTCAGCTTTTCTGCTCCAGGCCAGCATTATACTGTTGGAGCCACATCTTTACTTGTAACTTTTTGCTGATTAAATTGGAGATAAGAGCATCCTGGACTTCTCTGCCTGGGCTGGCTTCAAACCTCCATCCTCGGATCTCAGCCTCTGAGTAGCTAGGATTTCAAGTGTGATCCACAGGTACCCAGCAGACGCTTCCTTCTCCACATGATGGAAAGGATTCGGCCAGGGCAGGGGTGTAACTGTACTCCAGTCCCGACTGCCTCCGGCGGGGCAGATTCTTCCCCTGATCACAGCAGACTATGGCTTCACCAGCCTTCAGGACCCAGCCAAGAACCCAGGGAACCAAAAGGGCATGGCAGGGCATGCCTGTAACCCCGGCTACTCAGGAGACAGAGGTGGGAAGGTTGTAAGTTCAAAGCCAGCCTGGAAGACCATGTCACAAAAAGCAGAATTACTCAGCTCAATTTTAATTATGTCCTAAAATGTATGTGCCAGTGATTGCATATAGATTCCCTTCTTAAATATTTGTTTGTTAACCATGACATTTGAAACATGATGTAAAAAAAATCAGTGTTAACAATGGAATTCTATGCTGCCATCAGAATGACATCGCCCCATTTGTAAGGAAATGGAAAAACTTGGAAAAAATCAAGTGAAGTAAGCAAGACCCAAAGGAACACAGGCTCAATGGTTTCCCTCATTTGTAATAATTAGCACACATCTAGGACTCTCCTAGCATAGGATTACAATAGCGCAAAACCTAGGTACATAAGGTCATATAGGAAGAGACTAAATGAAAGGATCTCTAGGATACGGAAACAAGATCTTTATGTTATGTGATTGTTGTTCTTAATATACAATGTTATTTCTTTTCTCTTTTGTTGCCTTCTGGTTGATCTCATATTGTTACTGTATCTGACTTTGTTACCTGGTATATTGTATATACCTTTATTTGTTTATTTGAAATAGGAAAGGGAAGGGGGGGAAACAAGATGATTGGGAGGGAGTGGGCGGAGGGAAATGGGAACAAAAACATGAGAAGGGGTATCAATGTGTGAGAAGTAAAGCACCTACTATCTAGCAAATGTAACTGTAACTCCTCTATACATTACCCCAACAATAATTTTTTTAATCGGTGTTAATAAAATCTTTTAAAAATAAAAAAGCAGACTTAAAGTTGCTTTAAGAAGTCTGGAGGCATAACTCACATAGTAGAGCCCCACAAGTATGAATCTTGGGTTCAAACCCCCAGTACTGCCAGCAAAGAGTACTGGTAAACTCTGTGGCCACTACATGTGTGAGAGCTGTGGGTGTCACGGGGTGGAGGTTAAGTCCTCGGGTGGGAAGAACCCTCTCAGGCTCAGGGTGCCATGGCAGAGACTGAAATAAAGGCGGGGAAACCTTGAAACGGATGAACTTCTTTTTCCAGGAGTGGAGTCCAGAGAGGCAGATCTGTTTCAGGGCCTCGTGGCTCAGTCGGAGGTCAATGCCATCGGGGGTGACGGTGAACTGGAAGGCCACGGCCTGGTGAGCCTCTGCCATCCTGAGATTACCTGTGCAGAGGGGGGAGGCAGAAACGGGGTTCAGGAGTCACCTACCGGATCTCAGATTCTTCCTCCCCCGTGGAGTGCCCCCCTGTCATCCACGACCGGTCCTGTCCCCATGGACCACACCCATCGCCGTCCCCATACACTTCTGCCGGGAAGCCCCAGGGGTTTAATCACAAGGGCCCCATCCTCAGAACGCCAGTACCCCCAAATTCCCCACCTTCCCCAGTTGGTACCCCAGGCCCACACAGGAAGCCAATGGCTAAAAGACTGGCCCTCGGTGACAAGTGTGGTCCTCAGCATGGCTTCCCAGAGGCACCGAAGGAGCCCCTGAGCCGAGGCTGGCACACTGGAGACTCTGAATGGCCACAAAGCCCTAGGGCCCAGGCCCATCCTCCAGCAGAGCGGGTCTGGCCTCTGGCCCTCAGGGCTCATAGAAGCCACCCAGGCTCCCAGCTATGACATGGACTATTCCGCAGGCAGAGCTGGGTCCTCAGAGGCTAGCTGCAGCCAAGTCGGCCCTCTGCCACTACACATGACAGTTCCTGAGCCCTTCTGAGGGCTTCCTCTAGGGGAGGCCACAGGAAACCTATGGGGGGCTGCGGTGGGGCCCAGAACCAGAAAGCAAGTCTATAACCACGGTCTGCTTTCGCCCTGGCCCACTCAGCCACCTTCCTGCACAGATGCCCTGGCCAGAGGTCCCTTCTGTCCCCACCACAGTCCCTTCTCCCCAGGCAGCATCCACAACGTACAACGAAGCCAGAAATCCTAGTTACCTCTGGAGACAGATCTGAGGATCACAGGTCGAAGCCAAGAAGGCCAGGAAAGACTTCTCCCCAATCAACTACCAAAAAAGTAAACCAATAAATAAAGGGGTCAGGAGTCCATCTGTGTTCTGAGACCTGAAAATCATGGTTCAAAGCTCGCTTGGGGAAAAACAACAAAACTGTCAGACTCTTATCTCCAATTAACCAGCAAAAAGCCAGGAATGGAACAGTGGCTCATGTGGCAAAGTACCAAGCATGAAAGCTTAGGGCCCTGGTTTCAACAAAGGCAACAAACACAAAGATACAAAGGAAAACTACCCAGAAGTACATGGAAATCTGCACAGTGCAGGGGTGTGGGTTTTCCCGTCTGCTCACTGAGGGCCACTGGAAGCCTGGACGGCGCCACCTCAGGCAAGTGGGAGCTGGACAGCCATCCACCCCCTCTGTGTCCCCAATGTCACTCATGTGTTCACTCAACAAATATTTGCTGGCTGCTTCTTGGGTGCAAACAAGGAGAAGATCTAGATCGGCACGAGGACGCCCCTCTGCCCTTCCTGCAGACTGGGCACAGGGCAGACAAGTGTCACCTGCATTACACTGGGCATGAGGAGGGGTCAGGCAAGGAGGAGCAGGCAGGCCTCTCCAGCCAGCGACAGCACTGGGGTGACGAGCCCAGGGGCGGGAGAGGGCCCCTGCCGTGCCAGAGAGCTGGACAGTGGCCCTGGTGCAGGCCCTGGAAGGTCTGGGTTTTCTCTTCCATCCAGGCAGTCGTGGAAGGGATGGCAGCCAGGCCAGGCCATGCTGGCAGAACTGGGGACAATGTCCAAGGAGGAGGTGGCACCAGTGACCACTCTGGAAGCCAAGGCCCTGGGTTGACATCCCTGGTCCCCGCTTGGGGCTTCCACAGGGCTGGCTGCCTCCTGCTGGGGGAAGGGCCTTTGCCCTGTGGAGGCAGGTTGAGGCTGGGAGCTGAGCACGGCTGTGTGGAAGGCACTGTGAGAGGGGTGGGGCTGGGGTGAGCAGAGGACCTGGGAATTTGTACTCAGACCCTCCTGGCAGCCTCAGCTGTGGGCAATGCACCAAGCATTTCACAGCATGTGACCTACGACATGAGGGCCAAAGACAGGCCTGCCTGTATCCCCTGCTAGCTACCCAGGAGGTTGAGGGATCAGCTTGAGGCCAGGCAGGAAAGCCTGTGAGACTCTTATCTCCTCTGACTGGTGCATGCGCGTGCACGCATGCGCACACAAAACAAAACTGTGGGGGCAAAGCCCAGATACCCAACATCCAGACAGCTTGTAGACACAAGACCGCACTTTTGTGAGCACAAGAACACAAGCAAAATGAGGGGCGGATATCGACACAGAACCAGTGTTTGCAGCCAACACTTCTAGAGAACCCACATGCATCCAACTGCAGAGTCAGGGAGACCTGGGAATATTGGTAGGGTTCACTCCAGGGGCCACATGTCTTCACAGAATGCTCTTGCTGCTGATGAGACTGGAGCAGGGGCATATGCCTGAAATCCCAACTACTCAGGAGGCAAAGAAGTGTGATGCCAGCCTTGGCAAAATATAAGCAAGAGTCCATTCTTAAACAGCAAGTTGGACAAGTAGTGCTGAAAGAAGATCAAAGTCTGGCCTAGGGCAAAAATTCTAGACCCTATCCAGAAAAGATAATTAAAGGCAAAATGGCTGGGTGCATCGCCTAAATAATAGCACGCTTAAATAGCAAGCTTCAGGGCTCCAGTTGGAATCTCAGTACCAAGGAGACAAGTACTGCAGAGGACGTAAAGTCAGAACCCTCGCTGCTGCTGGCAGGAACACGGAACAGTCATATAAGGTCCCCACGCCTGTCATGGCTTCTCGCAGGCACCTGTCCACACACAAGCCTGTCCACTGATGCCCACATGTTCACAGCAGCAGTGTCTGTGACAGACAAAAATCAGAATCAACTCAGATGCCCATCAGCAGTGAGTAAATAAAACGCAGTCTTCGTGTTCAACAGAGCAGTACTTGGCTGTGAAAAGAAATGACCCACGAACACACAACACAAAACACAGGCGAACCCTGAAAACACAGTGCCGAGCCCAAAGAGCTGGCACAGGGCTTTCCACACACACAAAATGTCCAAATCTAGAGACAGAGTAGGGGCTGCCAGGGGCTCAGGTCATGGGGGCTGTGAATACTGGCAAAGGAGGAGTGTATTTCTATAGAGAGTGACAAAAAAATGTCCTAAAGGCTGCATGCCAGTGGCTCATACCTGCAATTGAGCTACTCAAGAGGCTGGGATCCTCTGAGGGCCACAGTTCAAAGCTCGCCTGAGCAGTCAAGTCCCTGAGACTTTTACTCTAATTAATCACCAAGGAGTTAGAAGCGGCACTGCGGCTAGCTTTGAGCACAAAAGCTCAGGGACAGTGCCCAGGCCCTGAATTCAAGCCCCAAGATTCAAACCCGCACATGGGCACGTGTATGCATGAGTGCACATGTACACACACACAATTCGTAAAACTGTAGTGACAGCCGAACATGTAACTACAGTAAAAACCACAGCGTGAGCAAGGGAAGAAGGCTCTATAACTACAACCTCTCTGTACATCACCTTTATAATAACAATTTAAAAATTAAATTTAAAAATGAATGATCTTAAAACTATGGGGAAAAAACCCACAGAAGCACCAGCATTAGAAGAGGACACAACAAAGCTCCTGACCACAAGTGCTGTCCATTGAACACAGAGCAGCTGGACAGACATCTGGCCCCCAGGCAGGGAGGAGAGTGACCTGTCCCCACCACAGAATGACGGGTATGGGGCCACACTGTGCTATCTCTCTCCCTGACACTAAATTATCCAGATTAGATTGCTGACTAAATGTTCACAAGTATGGGTTTATGGTGGGAGATGGATAGGGTTCCCGGCAGCAGGGTGGGGGAATGAAAGCCGTGGGTGGGGCCGCAGGGGTGCTGGCTCTCCTGCACACACAGGAGACCTAAAATATACTCAAGATTATAAAACACCTGCCCACTGTGATTCACGCTAGGCCCCTCCTGTGTGGAAATATACCACAATACATACAACACATATATAGCATGCCACATGGACACATGCACGGTACATATATACAACATATACCATACAACACAGAGATTCACGCAACACAATGCACATCAACAACTCACAATACAAAACACATGCACATACACACAGCAGTCCCAGGAACCCCATCCCAGGTGCCAGTCTGCTCCCCCTGTGGTGAGCGCCCCATAGGATCCACAGAGAACTGCAGAACCCTCCGAGAGACAGGAACATAGAATAAGGTTGCCAGAGCCGGTGGAAGTGGCTGAGGAAGCCCAGACCCCACCTTCACCCACAGCCACAGTCACGGGGACGTGCATGCAGGGTCTGGCTACCCCCTCCACCTACCCACACCCCTGCAAGAAGCCGCTGCCCCCACCCCCACAACAGGGCCTTCTGCCTGCCACCTGCCTCTCACCTGTCACCAGGTGAAGATGGATATAATCTGGGCACCTGAGCCACTTTCAGAAACTGCAGCCCGGGGGAGCAAGGACAGCAGCCCGGCTCTGTACAGGGACCCCAGCAGGCCCCTGTCTCGGGCCACAGCCTTCCTAGCTAAGTTCTCTAAGACCCAGAACTTTCTCCTTCAGGTAAGCAGAAAGGAAATGTAACAGCCAACCTGCCTTCTGCCCTCCATCCCCTGCAGAAGCAGGAGGATCTCAAGTTCAAGGTCAGCAGTGCTTGGATGCTGCCATCTTCCCGCGTGACACTGGAGTGTCCTGGGGGTGGGGGGCCATACTGGGCGGGAGACCGCAAGGGGGCGCCAGGGCGTCTTCACCTGTCACAAGCCAGGAGGCACCAAGGTGCCCAGTGCATTCCTGTCATTTAATGGGGGTGGAGCGGGGCACAGAAAAGGAGCCCCCCCTGTGTCCTCTCTCCTCCCTGTCCCATTGCACTGCTCCGTCCAGCTCCCCTCCTCCCTGCACCCACTGTGTCCTCCAGAGAGGCTCTGCCAGGGCGGTGGTGAGTGGGGCTCCAACCCTTGGCACTTGCTTCTCTCCTATGTCTCTGAGGGGCCTGCAGTCCCTCCCCGCTGTCTTCCTTTCAGCACAGGCACCCACATGTTCCCACTCCAGCCACAGTTCCCCCCTTCTGGTAACACCCCTGGTGTGCCAGACACGGAGTGGGCACGGCGGCCATGGCGCCCCTGTGCTGGCTCTACTAACCTGGCCACCTGGCTGGAGGCTTCTAGCATGGACACCTCCTCTTCACCCTCCCTCTTTCCCTCCCTCTCAAGGCTGCGGTGGGGGGAAGGGAGGGAGTGGGAAGGGTCTGCCACGCCCCCAATACAGTGCCCCTCCTTCCTCCAGGCTGTCACCCACAGCACGCCTGTAGCCTGTACCCCTCCCCAAGATCCTGCTAGGGACCCCAGCTTTGACTCACCCCTGGCTCAGGATACATCTCGCCCTCCCCACCTGCCTGGGCCCTGTCACCGGTGCAGCAACACCTGTCCCCAGCCTCTGCCCCACCCCCACTCCCCAGGACTGCTTTGCTGTTTAATTGTGGGGGAGGGGGCCCCTAGAGACAGGCTCCACCGCAGGGCCCCATCTGCACCTGCGCCCAAGCTCACGAGTGACAGGAAAGAGCATACAGGAAGGAACGCCGAAGAGAGAAGGGACAGAAAACCCGAAAGGAAGAGAAACACAAGTGGCTAGAGAGAAGGCTGCACTGCCCGCTCCCCCACGGAGGGGACAATTAGAATGCCTCCAGCCTCTGGGATGAGATTCAGGACAGGAGGAATGGTGCCCACATCTCTAGGACATGGCTGCTCCCTGCCCTGTGCCCCCAGCCTGGCTCAGGGCAAACCCTGGGGGGGTGCGAGGCAGGCATCTCCAGATCCCATCACTTCTACTAGGAAACACACAGCATCTGGACCAGCCCTGTGGGGTTGAAAAAGAACTATTGCTGACAGGGGCCGAGAGGGGGCTGCCGCCCAGCCACGCCTCCTTGCCTGGAGCCCACGTGGGTGCCCGCCGACTGCCAAGCGGAGAGTGAACTGCCCCTCTATGCGCCACGGGGGCTACCAAGGGAGGGGCCCAGCACTAAGTACCTTAAAGTAATCCGCTCTTGCAACAGCACCAAGATGCAGGCTTAAGACACGGGAGCTGGGAAGCACGACCTATTTTCCTGGTCTGGGCAGGCGCAGGGCACTGGAGTTTGCGCCGATGGCTTTGCTCCAGCGGGCCAGCACGCTGCCATGAGAGCCACCCGGCAGCCCTGGAGAGCTGGGAAGTTCTACCTATCACACGTCGCCATGCTGTCCCCATCACTCTTCTCACTGCACCAGGGCCTCCCGCTCCTCCACCCCCAGCTGTCTCTGGCTCTGCCAGCCCCTGAAGCTCAGGGTTTTCCAAGACGGGCACCAGTGTTATCTATGCTTGCTGCTAAATTGTGTTTGATCCGGCAGAACATCCCCATTTGGGGGTTTGCTTTCCTCCCCTTTCTTCCTCTCCTCCTCCTCCTCCTCCTCCTCCTCCTCCTCCTCCTCCTCCTCCTCCTCCTCCTCCTCCTCGTCGTCTTCTTCTTCTTCTTCTTCTTCTTCTTCTTCTTCTTCTTGTACTGCAGCTTAAACTCAGATTCTCAGGGGTTCACTTAAAACTTTTTCCCCTCCAAGCTGGCATTCTCCCACTTGAGCTACAATTCTACTCCATTTAGTTTTGGTAAAACTGTTCATTATTCTGTTCCAGCCTCCCCGCCCCCGCCTGACATCTGTGACGAATAGCTCTGTATGACAGAGCTGCTGCAGTGCAGTTCCCTTCCTCCATCACCAACAGCCCTGGACCAAAACCCTCTTACCTCAGAGATGAGCAGCCTGAATCCTGCCGGGCCAGGCAGCAGAGCAGCCACCGGAAGACAGTCCAGCTTCCTCTGGCAGCCAGGGGCCTTGCCCAGTCTCTGCCCACTAGGCCGGTGCCGGGGCTGCAAAGTGAAGCAGCAGCCAGCGAGGAAAGAAGGGAATGGGGCAGGGGCAGGCCTTCCCTCGCTGTTAGACCTCAGAATCTACCTAGAGAAAGCAGGTGATGTGGAAAGCACCTACTGCATAACTACTGGACACTAAAACTAGCCTAGGGGGACAGCGCTTCCAGGAACTCATCTTTATAGCACCCGAATTATGTAAATAAATTCTGTGCTGGAGGACAGATTTCAACACAGCCTAGCAGTCACAGGGAGGGGGTGGAAATGTCAGGTGAGTAGGTGGTGGCCTGGAAAAGAGAAGAGATGCTTGTTCTTGCCCGGCACTGCAGCTCACGCCCTGTAATCCTGCCTGCTCAGGAGGCTGAGATCTGAGGATCATCACACTTCTGAAGCCAGCTGGACTGACACTCTTTTTTTTTTTTTTTTTGCCAGTCCTGGGCTTGAGCTCAGGGCTTGAGCACTGTCCTTGGACTTTCTCAAGGCTAGAACTCTACCACTTGAGCCTCAGCACCACTTCTGGCTTTTTGCTATGTATGTGGTAGCGAGGAATCGAACCCGGGTCTTCATGCATGCTAGGCAAGCACTCTACCACTAGGCCAAACTCCCGGCCTGGACTGACACTCTTATTTTCAATTAACCACCCCCCAAAAAGCTGGAAGTAGAGCTGTGGCTCAAGTGATAGGGAGCCAGCCTTGAGTTTAAAAAAGCTCAGGGACAGCCTGAGGTCCTGAGTTCAAGCCTACTGCCAGTATCAAGGGGGGAGGGAGAGGGAGATTCCTGAAATTACAACACATGCAAAATTAGGTCACCAGTGTAAGCAAAATGCCACTGTGGCCAGCAAGAAAACTACAGCTACCATACACACAATTTGTGCCGATTTAAGATTCTTCCCATGCTCTTCCAGAAGAACTGCTCTCTCCCAGGCACAGGTGCACCGCCTTGTGTGAACTGACTCAGGCCCGCTGGGAACCCCATGAGAGAAGGCTAGCTACAGAAGTGATAGCCTTGTGGAATGCCTGGCAGGGTCTCTGGGAGCACTGGGGGGGAGGGGAAGGGGGGGTGGCATGTGGGTCTGCCCCTGGGGAGCCAAGGACATTGCACATAAAGGCCCAACACCCAGCCCTCCAACACAGGCTCCATTTGGGGTGGGGACCATGTTCTCAGCTGTTTGGTGTGATTTCCAAGGCGACAACCGAAACACTGATAAGGGGAATCCCAGGAAGGTTCTGGAAGGATAGCTTCGGCCTATGGGTTTCCTTAGAACCAGCAATTGGAGCAAGGATGGTTACATTTACAAAGCCAGGGGCAGGAAAAACATCCGCTGGCGGAAAGGAGCCTGTGCTCCTTTCTACTCAAAGCTGGTGCTCCACCACTTGAGCCACACCTTCTCTTTTTCCTCCCAATCGTACTTTTAACGAGAAAATATCCAAGCTGGGCAGCCTCTAATCTCAGCTACTTAGTGGCACAACCAAGAGGACTGGATCACCTGGGAGCAGAGACAATAAAAACAAGACACAACCAAAACCAAAAGAGGCCAAGACCTGAAGATCAAGTTCAAAGCCATCCCAGGAAGGAAAGTCTGTGAGACCCCCTAGCTCACCAGCAAAAACACTGGAGTGGAAATGTGGCTCATTGTTAGAGCAGCAGCCTTGACTGGGAAAAGCTCCAGGTTAAAGACCCAGAACCGCAGGGCACAGTAGTCACGCCTATCATCCTAGCTACTCAGGAGGTTGAGATCCGAGGATCGTGGTTCAAAGCCGGCCGAGGCACGAAAGTCCATGAGACTCTCATCTCCAATAAGTGGGGCTGTGGCTTAAGGGGTAGGGTGGTAGCCTTGAGCTGAAGAGCTCAGGGACAGTGCCCAGGCCCAGAGTTCAAGCCCCATGACCCTTCTTTTTTTTTTTTTTAAAGGAGAGAGATCCAGGACTTCTCCTTGTATAGGATACTATCCCTGAAAAGTCCTCAAGTCACAGCTGGGGTGTCCTGCCTCCTTTCAGCCTATTCCCCATCCCCTCCATTCTGCACCAAGTGGCCCTGAGCTTATCAGATCCCGGCTTGCAACACACAGTACAGTTGCACCCACTCATGACCCCAATCCTGAATTCTCAGGCATGCTAACTGACAGGAGTTGGGGGAACCATCCTGATACCCACACCATGAAAGTGAAAACTTCCTCCAAGGACAGGCATCGAACCCACTGGATCCTTGCACAACCACCCCACGGGCTGCATGCAGACCACACAGCACCATCGGAGAATTAGGGCCCCGCCACCTGTCACGGGCCCTCAGGGGACCAAGTTCAAATCTGTGAGGGCAGCTTCCATGAAATGCAGAGTGCTTCACTCCATCCTCACGCAGGTGGTGACAGCACTAAGTTAGGCATCGTGAGTTTTCACATGCCGGAAACTACCGTCACCATCACGGCCAGGTGCCAATGGTCCATACGTGCAATCCCAGCTCCTCAGAAGGCTGAGGTGGAGGTTTAAAATCAGACAAATCCCAGCCTCTCATCTCTAGTGAACAGCAAAAAGGCCAAACTAGAGGTGTGGCCCAAGTGGCAGAATGCCAACTTTGAGCAAACAGGCTAAGGGAAAGAATCCAGGCCCTGAGCGTGAGCCTTAATACGGACATGCATGCATGCATTCATGTCTTACATGCACTGCACACACACACACTCATGGCGTGCACACACAGCATCACATCCTGCTTCTCAGATCCACAAAACTCAGGTGCTGAGCCACCACCCTTCAGAAGGAAATGAAAACCAGAAAGGCTCTGGTCAAATGCCTTCTCGCATCCAATCTGACTCCACCAGGGGAAAGGGTGAAGGGCCCTCTGCCTGCCAGGTGTTGGAGGTACCACAGACCTGGGTGTGAACTCCAGCTCCACCGAGGAGCTGACTGAAGAACACGCTCCACTGGGTACCAGCCCAGCAGGGGCCACCATACCCTCCTGGCCTCCACCCCAGCTCTACCCCGCTTCTCCTTCCTTGGCCCTTCTGGCTTAGACATAGGCCTGAAGCACCCCACACCTACCACGTGTGCACAAGAAAGAAGACAGAAAGCTAGCCTGGCAGGCTGGCACTGAACGCTTCGGGGGGGGGGGGGGCTGAGGAGCTCACTCTGTCACTCTGGAAATCAGGGCCGAGCGTTCTTATAAGTGAAGCAGCAGGTCTTCCATGAGTCACCCGGGAGTTACAGTGTGTGACAACTCCTTAAAGCTACTGTGTGCACTTTGAAAACACACACAGGTATTTTCAATGGGATGGGAGAAGATTTGTATTGGACAATTTGAGCCAGCCGCTGATGGCTCATGCCCATAATCCTAGCTACTCAGGAGGCTGAAGCTGAGAGACTAGCTCCAATTAGCCCATAAAAAGCCAGAAGTGGAGATGTGGCTCAAGTGTTAGAGAACCCTAATAGGGGGAGAGGGGGAGGGGGGAGGGGAAGGGGAGAGGGAGAGAGGGAGAGACAGACAGACAGACAGAGAGACAGACAGACAGTGTGGGGGGGGAGTGAGAGAAGATCCCTGTCCTCGGGCCTACTCCCTATTCAGGGACAAGCTGATTGTCTGCTTATGACTGTGCTGGAGAGCCAGGGGACACAAAGGGAGCACTAAGCAATGGCTTGGGAAGAGAAGGGGTCACTGCAGACAGCTGGTGCCTTTGACCTGTAGAAGGTACACAAGTTGTGAACATTCACCGTTGGTCCCCACAGCTTCCTCTACTCTGGCTTCCAGAGGCACCCAATGAGCCTAGGATACCTGCAAAGGACCCCACGATAGCAGGAGCCTGCAGCAATCCCGGGAAGAAGAGGCACTGCTACATCTGTCCTTCCTTCAGGCTATATGCTTGTCCTGGAAACGGAGGATGGCAAATGTGGGGGCAACTCAGGAAGAGGCCAGTGGCAGGTGCTCCCCACACACAGGGGAAGTTGGGAATGGAACCAGGTGACCCTCAAGTTCCCAGGACATGCCGGGAATGACCAGCACCGGAACACAGGGAAGGCCCTTTCCAGTCTACCCAAGAGTTCCAGGGCCACCATGGGTGCCATCCTCAGGAAGATGGTTGCCCTATCTGTGAACCTTCCCGGGAGGCCAGTGCCCTGCCAGCAGCTTCTTTATCAACTCCCATCTAGAGAGGACGTCAGAGCAACCACACAGGAAGGGCAAAGGTGGACTCTTTTCAGAACCAGGCTGCCACGTTACCCAAACAACAGAGCAAGCTGGCTTCAAGTCAGGGCCAGCGGGCACCCCATGTCCACCAGCTATCAGAATGGGGTTGAAGTTGAAGGCTACAAAAAGATAACAAATATTTAAAATCAGCCAGGGTACATGTTCCTGTGTCAGAGAGATTTAAAACAAAACAAACAAAAAAAATGATATGCCCTGCACCACTGGGACTATTATTTCTAAATCAAAGACTGCTATTAGCTGCAGCCTCAGGAGTAGAGATGGGTAAGGCCACTTTGCCCTTTTAATTTTGCCCATGGGCCTGCCTTGTTTACTTTTACAACAAAAGAGTGCTTAGAAGAAAGGCTCCAGGTTGGCATGGGCTATCTAAAGGCAGTCGAGGCTTCTATTGTTGAACTGTGAGATTATTTTGCTTTCTGCTTTGCTGGGCATGCCTACCCAGCCACAACTCCCCCCCCTTATTTTTAAAGAAAAGTGAAGATGGGGGTCTCTGAACTCTTGAGATCCTCCGGCCCCGACCTCCGGAGCTGGGGGCCGCTTCTGCCACAGACTTCCTAAGGAATCCCCCTTGAACCACCATTTTACGCTCAACCCCACCAGTTCTTCCGGAATTCAAGCCCGGATTTGCAGGGCGGCCGGACTTGGGCCCGTCAACAGGAACCAGGCGGAGTGATGAACACTTTCCAACGCAAGGAAGAAGAAGAAGAAAGCCCGAGCGCACGAGGCGGCCCTGGGCCGGAGCGGGCGGAGACCCCGGCTTCGGCCCAGGGCGCTCTTGGACCGCGGCCCGGGAGGACGCGGCCCGCAGCTGCGGCCTCGGCGCCCGGCCCGCCCCGCCCGCGGCGTCACGTGACGGCGGAGGAAAGTAGGGGAAAGGTGACGGCGAGCCCCGCCCCGCGGCGCGCGCGGATCCTGTTCCCCGGGCCGTGCCCACAGGGCCCTTCCGGAGCCCGCGAACCCCGGGCGGCCACGCTTCCCGGGGGCGCCCGACCTCGCGCACGGCCTGGGGGACTCGGTGGGGCGGGGGTCCGACGCCTCCGCGGTGCGTCCGCACGGGGACCCCGCGGAGCCCGCCGTGGTTTTATGAATGGGTCGGGGATGGGGGGAGCCCCGGCGGGAGCCCCGAGATTCCCGGGAGCCCCACGCCGACTCCAGATAAGCAACTGCTTTCCAGTGCCAACCAACTCCGTCCACGGGCTCGGCCCGCGCTGGCCTCCACGGGCGCCGAGCGCGTGCGCCCCGCACCTGTTCCCGCTCCAGCCCGGCTGGAGATGCGGTTCAGGTGGGAGGTCAAGACCGGCGACGCCTCGTGGGAAGGAAACCGGCCATCTACGAGAGAAAAAGAGCCCGCTGGCTCCGGGCCGTCCCGGGCGAGCCGGGCCAACAACACACTCGGAATGCTAATGGTGCCCAACTTACAGCCGGGCACCGGCCTGGCGGCGCGCGGGCCCGGCCTCCCCGCCGCGTCCCCGGTGGCCCGGCGTCGCCCAGGTCATGTGGAAGGGGGACGGGCTGGCACCGGGGGACGGGCTGGCACCGGAGGCCAGCGCGGTCCAGCCTTCGTCTTCTTTTTTCAATCCATTGAAGCGTGCGGTCTTGACGGAAATAAACATGCCTGCATATCTGGACCGACCAGAAACCAGACTCCAGCGTGAGAAAGCGGTGCAACAAAGAAAGACACGGCTCAAAACGCGCTTTCATTTCCAGCCGGTCGTGCCCGGCTGCAAGCCGCCCTCGGACGGTGGCGCGGCCCGGGAATATTAAGTTACTTCTGTGTCATTAATGGTCATTTTTAACTCTTGAAAGTAGATCAAGGCCTCGTTTCCGGAAACCAGAGCCGGTTTCCATCGTAGAAGCCTCTGACCCGCGGCCCTGGCCGCCCCCCAACCCCCAGGCGGTGCGGACCCTGCGCCGCCCCGGCCGCGCCACGGCCAAGTTCACCGCCCGGCCCGGCGCGCCCTTGCGCCGCCCGTCCTCACCCACCTGCCCTTGACCCCGCGCCGGCCGGGGAGGGCGGGGCGCACGGGCCGGCGCCTCCCGGGTCCCCGCGCCCAGGGCGTGTCCCGACGGCTGCGCTGCGGGACGGGCGAGCGTAGCGGCCCAGGCCCGGCCCGGCAACCCCGCATCCCCGCGCCGCCGCACCTCACCTGCCCGCGGCGGACCCCCGGACCCTCGCCGAGAAGAACGGAGCCCGGAAAGGAATCAATGGCCTCCCCGGCCACGTCCCCGGCACTGAGCAGCCCTCCGGCTGCCCCAGCAGACCGACCCTCGCGCGGACCCCGGACCCAGTACAGCCGCAGCCCGCAGCACCGCTGACCCCCGCCGCAGGTGTCCCTCCCCGTCCTGAAGGCCGAGCATCCCTGCCGGTGACCCGCCCACCGCGCCCCCCGAGGGCAGCCTCCCTCCCGCACGCCTCGCGGTCCGAGGGGGGAAGGTGGGGTCCCCCCATCCGCGCCCCGGTCCGGCAGTCCCCGCGCGCCCCGCCCGGGCCCGGCCAGGCGGCCCCGCCACGCTCCGCACCCGCCTTACCGAGTCGGTGGACAGCGGCGCGGCGGCGGAATGAGCGAGCGGCCGGCGGCGCCGGGGGCAGGAGGGCCGCGGGCGAGGCCGGGCGCACCGACGCCGGCCGCCGCGGATTGGCTGAGCGGAGCCCGGCTGCGGCAGGGGCGGGCGGGCGGGGCGGGGCGTCGGGGGCGGGACTCCGGGGCGGGACGCCCGGGGTGGGAGCCGCGGCTGTGCGCCCGCCCGGGTCTGAGCACGGAAGCCTGCCCCGCGAGCCTCGGTGTCCTCCTCCGTGAAATGGGCCGGCGCCTGGGGCCTGAGCGCCTACGCGCGAGGTTTACGAGCATCGCCGCCCCGATCCCCGCGGCGGCCCCGCGGGCCGGGCTGTGTGTCCCCGCCACCGCTCCACAGCACGGATGACGAACTGGCCCCGGGCCACCAGTCGCGCGCCGGGTCGGCTCTCTCCCCGCGGCGGGGCCTGCGCTCCAGTGCGCTTCTGGCCACCCGGGGCCTCCGCCGCGGACCCTGGGAGGCGTGGTAGACTGTGTGAGCCGAGGATGAGCTCAGCCCCGCAAAAAACAATAAATAAATCAACTTTTCAGGCGTCGGGAACATAGTAGGTTACCAGGAAAAGGGGGCTCGGAGCCGAGTACCCGTGATCGCTCGCGGTGGGGAGTCGGGGAAGGGCCCGGCCCCCGTCAGTGCCCCCCGGCCCCGGGGCCCCGCGCCGCAGTGCCAGGTCGGGCACTCGGGCTGAGCGGCTCGCGCGCGCCTCCATCTTTCTGTGACTCGGTGGCTACCGAGCAAGGGTAGGAAAAGAAAATGGAAGTCTGCGCTGGCGCGGGCCGACCCCGACCCCGGTCGGCGGGTGCAGGTCCGGGACTGGTGTGAGCCGCCCCGCCCGTTCCCACTTCGCCCAGCCGCGGCGACCCCGGGATCCCGCGCCCGGTCGTCACGCCTGCAGCCGCACCCAAGGATTGCACGACCCGGCCGGCCGGGGCCTCGACGACTCCGCGACGTCGCCGGATCCCCGCGCCCCCTCCGCCGCGCAGCTACCCGCCCCTGGAAGCTTGGCCACGCCTGGAGCGGGAGGGCCGGGCCCGGTCGCGCCTTCCGCCGGCTTGCCGTGGGAGGGCTGCTCCCTCTGCCGGCCCCTGCCCGCCCGGCCTGCATTTCGGGCCCCCAGAAGGCAGGGGTTCGGGGCCAGGCGCGCCGGCGGCGAGGCCGCGATCACCTCCCGCCTCTGGCGACTCGAGGCCTGGCCAGCCCTCCCAGGGGGCCGCCGGGCACGCTCACCTCGATGCCGTCCCCTCTCCTGTCCGGAACCCCGCGCGGGCAGCCCTCCCCCGCCCCCCCCCCCCGCCCCGTCTCGTTCTCGGTTCCTCGGTACCTGCTTTGCGTCCAGCTCCGATTGGCCCCGCGCCCTGTCTGTTGGAAAGGCCCCAGGCCTGGACCGCGCGCCCCTCCCGGCGGCTCTGCGTCCCGGCCACCTGCAGGCCGGGCCGAGGCAGAGCTGGCGCCCGGTTCACCTGTGGAGCCCCAGGAACTCTCACCGTCGCCTGGGTCCCCTCCCTGTTTCCGCCCCACGCCTCCCTGGGGAGCCAGATCCCCAGGGAGCCCCGAGGCCCAGCCAAAAATGCCGCAGTGTCCCACTGAGAAGCTAGAACCATCGTCCTCAAACTCTTTCCCAGTTTTGATCGTAGACACTGTAGCATTTTTTTTCATTATTTATTGTTTAGGGACACTTTTTCAAGAATGAGGAAAGGTTAGTAAGGATTTTTTTTGTTATTGCTGGGGGGGTGACATTGAGATTTGCAAGCAGGGCTTCCTGATTGCTAAGCAGGTGTCTATCATGCAATCCAGGCCTCCACTCCAGTCCCTTACGAGAGAGAGAGAGAGAGAGAGAGAGAGAGAGAGAGAGAGAGAGAGAGAGAGAGAGAGAGAGAGAGAATGAGAGAGAGAGAATGAGAGAGAGAGAATGAGAGAGAGAGTGGCAGACAGACAGACAGAACTGCAGCTTGAACTCAGAGCCAGGGTGTGTCTCTTTGCTTTGCCCCCTAAGGCTGGCATGCTACCACTGAGTCACAGTTCTACTTCCAGCTTTGTGCTGAGTAATTGAAGATGCGTCTCATGAACATTTCTGCCTGGGCTGGCTTCCACTGCAATCCTCAAATCTCAACCTTCTGAGTAGTTCAGGTTACAGGCATGAGCCACTGGCACCCAGCCTGTTAAACCATTTGTTAAAGCATGTCATATTTTTATACATCAATACATTTGTCCCTTTTTTAAAACTAAGAATTAAAAATTAATAATAAACTTAAAACCATGTGTCAGTGTGGCTCATGTCTATAATCCTAAGTACTTAGGAAACTGAGAGCTGATGACCCTGGTTTGATACCAACCCGGGCAGAAAAGTCCATGAGACTGATCTCTAACTACCAAAATGTTGCAAGTGGAGCTATGGCTCAAGTTTTGGGCACTAAAGCTCAGGGACAGCACCTAGGCCCTGAGTTCCAGCCCTAGAACTGGCACAAAACACACAACACACACACACACACACACACACACACACACACACACACACACACACACACACACACCTCGCATGTGCGTGAGGCTTATAAAACCAAATCTCAGGCTGAGCGAGGGCTAGGGATGCAGGTCTATGCCCACTCATTACCTTCTCTCCAGCCCAGGCTGGACTCAAACTCCTTGAGTTAAGCCATCCTCCAGCCTCAACCTTCCCAGTGGCTGAGGTGTGTCTATCTCTACACCTGGCTTCCTCACTTCGTTTTAATGCAAATCCAGAGATACACACACGTACTGGAAGCCAGGGACTGATGCCTGCTAGGTGAGCCCTCTAAGTCTGAGTTGCACCCCACCTTCCCAGCATTTTTTTTTTTTACTACCTCATTCCCCTCGCCAAGAGCATATCTGTGCCCCAGCTGTCTCCCCGGCCTCCTTTCTGGCTGGCAGCTTCCAGCAGGTTCTCATCCAAAAGTGCTTAAGAGACGTTAGATCTGGGCTCGGGTCCCCAGGGAAGCACTGCTGACTCCCCCATGCTCCTGAAGCCTCAGCTGCCCGTGAACTTGACCCTTGAACTCCCCGCAATACACATCACCTGCAATGTTTGCTCAGCCAGGTTCCATGAGGATAAATGAGGTTGTGCCAGGAAAGGCAGCAAAGGCCCTGGAGGTTGTGCCTTGTGTCTGATGCTCCCACAGCAGAGCTACACTAGGGGACATTGGTGTCTTCATGTCTCCCTCAAGGAAGGACTCTGCTTTCCTTCTGCCCTCGCAGTACTCACAGAGGAGAAAGCCAACAGTGGAATCACCTGTCTGGGACACTGGCTCTCTCTCTGAGAGCACAGATCAGCAGAGGCCACATGGCCCTTCCCTGACCCCCTCTGGGCCTTGATTCCTTCATTTTAATTTATTTTTATTTTTTATTTTTTGCTAGTCCTGGGCTTGGACTCAGGGCCTGCATGCTCTCCTTGGGTTTTCTCAAGGCTAGAGCTCTACCCCTTAAGCCATAGCACCACTTCCGGCTTTTTTCTATGTATGTGGTACTAAGGAATTGAACCCAGGTCTTCATGCATGCTAGGCTAGCACTTTAACCACTAGGCCAAACTCCCAGCCCCAGATTCCTTCATTTTAAAAATGAGAGCAGGGGCTAGGAGTTTGACCTTGTGGTAGAGTGCTTGCCTAGCACGCATGAAGACCCGGGTTCCATTCCTGGGTACCACATACATAGAAAAAGCCGGAAGTGGTGTGGTGGCTCAAGTGGTAGAGTTGTTAACCTTGAGAAAGCCCAAGGACAGGGCTCAGGCCCTGAGTTCAAGCCCCAGGACTGGCCATCAATCAATAAATAAATAATCAAAGTGAGAGCCCTAGGTTGGACACTGGTGATTGATGCTCCCAGAATCTCAGGGGACTGAGATCTGAAGAGCCTAATTTGAAGCCAGCCTGGGCAGGAAAGTCTGTGAGACTCTTATCTCTAATCAACCACCAGAAAAGCCAGAAGTGGAGTTGTACAACTCAAGTGGTAGAGCTCCAGCCTTGAGCAAAACAGCGAAGGGACAGTACCCAGGCTCTGAGTTCAAATCCTAGTACTACCAAAGTAAATAAAAGTAAAATTAAGCAATTTGCCTTGGATAAAGGCACTAAGCGACCTCCTTCTCATTACTATTTTCTTTTCCTTTTAGTTTATTTATTTGTAGTAGTAGACATTGTTGTACTTGGGAATTGTGAACTCCAGAGCCACTTACTCTGGGTTCAAACTCTGACTCTGCCACGGCCTAGGGAGAGATCTTAAGATCTCTGTGTAGTCGGGGCATGTTCTCCTTGTACCTCTTGCGATCAAGAGGCAAGAAGCGGTAAAAACCCCGACACTGTGTGCCTCAGTTTCCTCATCTATAAGATAGGAAAGCAACAGAAGCTGCCTGGTGGGGAGGAGGGCTCACGAAGCCAAAGCCAAAGCTACTTCCTCACCCCCAACCTCCCCCCCACACCATAGCCTCCACTCTCCCTCCACGACATCCATGATGGAAAACTTTTTGTCTGGCAGGGTATGGTGATACAAGCCTTTAATCCCAGCAACCCAGAAGTCTCAAGTAAGTGGACTTTGATTTGAGGCTGGCCCCAGGCAAAACCAGGAGAACCTACCTGAAAAACTAAAAATAACGGAGGGGGAGAGGGCGGTGGGGGGGAGGGTAAAGGGTACCAAGACATGTGAAAGGGCATCAATGTATGTGAATTAATGCACCTTCTATATGGCAAATATCATGTAACCCTTTTATTAATTACAATAAAAAAACTAAAAATAAAAATTAAAGGAGGTGGGGAGGGGGGCTGGAGGAGACAAGAGCTGGAGGGGGCTTTGCTGCCTCCCTCCCTCCCTGCGTTCCCTCCTGATCTCAATACAGTGAATAGTTTTCTATTCCTTACACAGAGATCCACAGAACACTTCATTTCGTATCAGGCCTAGACATCACAGACCCACAGAACCGTGGAAAGAAATCTGTGCGATCAAAGTCAAAACAAACCTTTAAGTCGGGTGCTGGAGACTCACACCGGTAATCCTAGCCACTCAGGAGGCTGGGATCGAAGTATCTCAGTTCAAAACCATCCCAGGCAGGAAAGGCCATGAAACTCATATCTCCGATTAACCATTCAAAAACTGAAAGTGGTAGAATGCTAGTTTTGAACACAAGGGACAGCACCCAGGACCTGAGTTCAAGCCCCACAACTGACAGAAAAAAAAAAGAAGAGGGCCGGGAGTTTGGCCTAGTGGTTAAAGTGCTTGCCTAGCATGCACGAAGACCCGGGTTCGATTCCTTGGTACCGCATACATAGAAAAAAGCCGGACGTGGTGCTGAGGCTCAAGGGGTAGAGCTCTAGCCTTGAGAAACTCCAAGGACAGTGCTCAGGCCCTGAGCTCAAGCCCAGGACTGGCAAAAAAAAAAAAAAAAAAAAAAAGAAAGAAAGAAAAGCGAAATAGCCTGTTGCCTCATGCCAGTGGCTCATGTCTATAATCCTGAGCTTGAAGCTCCAAAACGGACAAACAAAAACAAAATACCATTTTGTGCCAGTACTGAACTCAGAGCCTGGGTGCCCTTCCTAAGCTTTTGTGCTCAAGGCTAACATTCTACCATTTGATCCAAACCTCCATTTCTGGCTTTTTGAGGATTAACTGGAGATAAGAATCTCACAGACCTTCCTGCCCAGGCTGGCTTCAAACCTTAATCCTCAGATGTCAGCTCCCTGATTAGCTAGGATTACAGCAGTGAGCTACTACACTCTAGCACTTGAGAAAGCTGTAAACAGCTATAAATCTCTTCCCCCAGAAGAACACACACATTCACAAACAGGAGAAACAGCCTTAGCCTTGACCTTCCCAAGGCTCCTTTGTAGACTTATGCCACACAGATGACCAAAAAATTTACCTAGCGATGCACTGGTGCCATGCCTGCAATCTTAGTTGTAAAAAGCACCTGAGTCTGAGGCCGGGAGTTTGGCTTAGTGGTAGAGTGCTTGCCTACCATACACGAAGACCCGGGTTTGATTCTTCAGTACCACATACATAGAAAAAGGCCAGAAGTGGTGCTATGGCTCAAGTGGTAGAGCTCTAGCCTGGAGAAAGTCCAAGGGCAGTGCTCAGGCCCTAAGCTCAAGCCCAGGACTGGAAAGAAAAAAAAAAGGCACCTGAGTCCTTAACTAGGCTGAAAGCTTCCTCATTAGGAAGGAGCTGTTAGACTTTGCTCCAACAAAAAGCCAATGGTTTATGGTCTGCAGAGAGCCAGACACCTAGGGCTGCGGCTATATTGTTCTGCTGGGCATAAGCTGCTTCCTGAGTCATTGCATCTCAGCTTGCATGTTCCAGAATTCCTAGACTCCGTTTCTAGACCTTTCCTAGCTTTGCCATCCTGCTGGGACCCTCACTGAAGTACAAGTTCACACACGCACATTCACTTAGCATTTATGTCTCACCCACATGTCAGAGCAAGAACTTTACCTTTCCTCTTTCTTTTCTGAGCTGATATGGAGGCTCACACTCAGGGTTCTTGCTCAGCTTCCCTGTTCTCGGTTGGTTTTCTACCACATCAGCCACATTTCCAGCTTGGCTTTTTACTGGTAAGTTGGAGATGGAGGCGAGCTTTAAGCTGCAGTTCTCCAGATGGCAACCGCCTCCGCCTCCTTCTTTGGTCATGGAGCTTGACACTGGGGCCTGAGCACTGTTCCTGAGCAATTTGGCTCAGGGCTAGAGTTCTGCCTCGTTGAGCCACAGCACCACTTCCAGTTTTCTGGTGGTTAATTGGAGATAAGGCTCACAGACTTTCCTGCCCAGGCTGGCTTTGAACCTGGATCCTCAGATCTCAGCCCCTTGAGTAGGATTACAGGTGTCAGTCACAGAAACTGGGTCTTCCTTAATTTCTTTTCTAACACAAAGGGTCTGGAACACCCCTAATCCACTGGGTTTTGTTTGTTTCTTTTTGCCAGTCCCGGGGCTTGAACTCAGGGCCTGAGCACTGTCCTTTGGCTTTTCTCAAGACGAGAGCTCCACCACTTAGGCCACAGCACCACTTCCGGCTTTTCCTATGTATGTGGTACCGAGGAATCGAACCCAGGGCTTGGTGACTGCTAGGCAAGCGCTCTTAGCAGGAGGCCCCACTTGTGGGGCCGGGCTGGGTCGCACACACACCGGCTCCTGGCACGCCCCTGTGGATGTTAAGTTTGGGTTTGCTCTTCTTCAGGGCCAGCCGCCTCTGTCTCCCCATCAGCCCGATGTGGAGGCTGCGCTGATGGGGACCCCGCGGCGCCCCAGGCGGCCCCGAGTGAAGCCCGCTGCCCTGACCTCCGCGTGGATCAGCGCTCCGCCTCCTCGCCCGCCCAGAGGTCACCCGAGCCACCAAGCTACCCAGATTACCCCAAATAGGTGGATAATCCCTTCCTCCAGCTCCCCCGGCCCCCCGGGACCCGTGCTGCCCTGCCCACCCGTACATCCGGCCTCGGGGATCCCTCTCAGCCCGGGGCCCCCAGTCCCCGTCCCATCCCGGGGCCCCCCAGCCCGGGACCCCCCAGTCCCCGTCCCCGCCCATCCCGGGGCCCCCAGCCGCCTCTGGTGGGCTGGGGCCGGCTCGGGGAGGAGGTGGCGGCGCTGGGGTTTCCAGGCGGGCGCCCCCGCGTGCGCGGTGGAGGTGCGCGGAGCTTTCGGTTCAAGACGCCCAGGCCCGGGTCGGGCTGGGCCCTCGGTGTCGCGGGCGGGGAAGGGGGTCGAGGCCGTGGCCAGAACGGCGTGGGGTGGGGACCCCGCGCTACGGGGCCTGGAGAGGAAGGGCGGAGCCGGCGGGGTGGGAGGTGGGCGCAGGAGGGCGGCTGGAGGCCGGGGAGGCTGCGTGGAGGAGCGGGCAGACCCCGGGAGGGACCGGCTCGCCCTGCCCGGGGATGGCGACCCGCCGGCTCCTCCAGGTCGCCCCCAGGCCTCCCTGCGCACCCCTGAGACTTGAATGAATGAAATGAGGAAGTTCCCGGGGCTGATGTGGGAACCAGGAGCGGCAGAACTCGCACCACCGGTGACCTGGCTCTTCCCGCGTCTTTGTCTGGGACTCGGCGCACACTTTCTCGTCCTGTGCACATTTACGCAGCGGAAACCATACGATATATAAATAAGCCGTTCCACGCTCTTCCTTCAGTTAGGAGCTGCCGCCAGCCGGATAGTCTGTTGTGGATTGTCAGCGTCTGCATTTGAACTCAGGACCTCCCCCTTGTGGGTTGCGGTGCTACCACTTGATTCACACTCCCACCCGGCTTTTTGCTGCTTATTTTGGAGACCCAGTCTCATGGGCTTTTCTTCCCTAGGCTGGTTTTGAACCGTGATCCTCTGAATCTCGGTCTCCTGAGTAGCTAGAGTTATGAATGTGAGCCCCCACCTGTAACGATTCTGTTCTCCATCTACACTTCCTTCCCAGGTTATTATGTGGCTATGTCTTATTATAAGCAAATACATAGCTCACACATGTATAGCGTATATGTACGTGTAAACACGCCTGTAGAGATGCTCTGTTTTAGGGCGGTTCTTGCACCATTTACACTGGGTTTCTGTGCAGTTCTGGAACAGGCCCTGCCCTGTTTGGCATGTTTTAGAAATGCTAAGACTTTCCTTCCTCTCTCCCTCCTTCCCTGTTCTCCTCTCTCCTTTCCTTCTTTCCTTTCCTCTTTCTCTTTCCTCCCCCCGCCCTCTCTTGCTGGTCCTAGGGCTTAAACTCAAGGCCTGGATGCTGTCCTTGAACTTTTTTGCTAAAGGCTGACACTACCACTTGAACGACAGTTCCACTTTCAGCTTTTTGGTGGTTAATTGAAGATAGGAGTCTCATGGACTTTTCTTCCTAGGCTGACTTTGAACCACAGTCCTCAGATCGCAGTCTCCTGAGTAGCCAGGATTCCAGGTGTGCGCCACCACCCAAGTCCTGCCCTAGCTCATTCTTAATCGCTGATCTTTCTGATCCGCAGCCACCTTCACAGAGGCTCTGGGGGACTGCACAGTGCAAGGCACTTGCCTTTGGTCCCAGTGGCTGCTGCTGTTTCTCCCTTCGTTGCTAAGCCCCAGTCTTGGACAAAGCAGACAAATGCAGTGCTGACCCAGATCTGCAGTGGGTGAGGAGAGGCTTATTTATTATTTTTTTTGGCCAGTCCTGGGGCTTGAACTCAGGGCCTGAGCTCTGTCCTTTGGCTTTCTCAAGGCTAGAGCTCTACCACTGGAGCCATAGCACCTTTTCCAGCCTTTTATTGTTATTATTTTTTGTCAGTCCTGGGGCTTGAACTCAGGGTCTGAGAGCTGGACTTGGGCTTTCTCAAGGCTGAGAACTCTACCACTTGAGCCACAGCACAACTTCTGGCTTTTTCTATGTATGCGGTACCGAGGAATCAAACTCTGGTCTTTGTGCATGCTAGGCAAGCACTCTACCACTAGGCCAAACTCCCGGCCCAGCATTTTGGTATTTGAGTGGGGAATATTTGAATAAATTCAAGGACCAAATATAGACTATATCTAGGGGGCCAGTAGCATGATCCAGTGACAGAGGTTTCAACCCAGCACCCTAAGAAGAAATACATTTCAGCGGAAACTCTTCCTCCCCATAGCCAAGCAGCTGTCATCTAAGCTCCTCAGGAGGCTGAGGTCTTAGGATCACAGTGCAAAGCCAGCTGGGCAAGAAAGCCTGTGCAACACTTATCTCCAATTAGCTCTCCCCCCCAAAAAAAAGCCAGGCTGAGTGCTGGTGGCTCATGCTGTAATCCTAGCTACTCAAGACGCTGAGATCTAAGGATAGAGATTCAAAGCCAGGCCAGGCAGGAAAGTCCATGAGACCCTTATCTCCAATTAACCACCAGAAAACTGGAAGTGGTGCTGTAGCTCCAAGGAGTAGAGTGCAAGCTTTGAACAAAAGGAGCTCAGGGACAATGCCCAGGCCCTGAGTTCAAGCCTCACCACAGATCTTTACAAAAGAAAAGAAGAAAAAGCTGGAAGTGGAGCTGTGGTTTCAAGTGATAACAGTGCTAGCCTTGAGTACAAAGGCTTAGGGACAATGCCCAGATCTGATCACACACACACACGCACTCACCTGCCTCTCAGCCTTTCCTATCTGACAGTCTTCTGTGTGTCTAGGAGAATATAAGCAAAAGCAAGCATGAGCCTGTGCTCACACCTGTAATCCAAGCTATTCCGGAGGCTGCCATCTGAGGATTGGGGTCTGAAGCCAGCCCCGGTTAGGAAATTCCTGGAAACTTTTTATCTCTAAGTAACCCCCAAAAGCCGGAAATGGTACTGTGACTCAAGTGCTAGAGTGCTAGTCATGAGCTGAAAAAGCTAAGGGATAGTGCCCTGACCCTGAGTTCAAGTAAAGACACCTTCGCCCCAAAAGAAGCGTACAAGAGCCTTTGTTAGGTTTACTTCTATACTTCAGAGTCTTCCTTCCCTTTAATTGTTTATATGTATAATTTTATGTATTCCTTGAAGTATTGCAGCCTCTGGTTTTATTTGACTCTAATGACTTTGTCCCTGATAACATGGGCAGGGTTTGTTTCCAGTCTCTTTCTTCCAGAAACATTGTTGCAGTGACTAAGTGTGTATAAAGGTCACCCTGGCACCTGTGCACCAGCCAGTGGTGGGTTCTGGGAACTCTGGCTTCTGGGCCAAGGCCAAGTGCACGGTGTTGACCTCCTTCTGGGGCAGCCTGCATTAGTCAGGGCTTTGAGGCATAGGAGAGGTAGAGGCAGACTGCCAAGTCCTGGGGCTGCAGGCTGCAGCGGAGGCTGGAGGGTGAATGGGGTGGAGGATGGGGAGCCTTCAGTTGGAGTCTAAGGCAGGGGAAGATATTCACTTCCAAGGGTGCTTGTATGAAGAAAGGCCAGCTTTAGCCGGGCCGGGTGGCTCACGCCTGTAATCCCAGCTACTCAGGAAGCTGAGATCTGAGGATCTAAGCCAGCCTGGGAACTAAAAGTCCGAGAGACTCTTATCTCCAATTAACCACTAGAAAATGGGAAGTGGGGCCGTGACTCTAGGCTTAGGGCAGTAGCCTTGAGCTGCAGAGCTCAGGGACAACACCCAGAGCCAGAGTTCAAGCCCCATAACCCCCCCCACCCCCCCACAAAAAAGCCAGCCTTATATTTCCTCCCTTCCTCTCCCTTCCCCTTTCCTACTCCATCCAGGCCCTTGGGTACCACCTGCTGGGTGTTAGAATCCTCCTTTTCTTTTCTTCTCTGTCCTCCCTTCCTCCCTCCCCCTCCCATTCTCCTTTCTTTTTATTATCTTTTATTGTAATTAATAGAAGGGTTACATTTTATTTGCCAGATAGAAGGTGCATTTCTTCACAAACATTGATACCCTTTCTCATGTTTTTGTCCCCATTTCCCTCCCCCCACTCCCTTTCTCTTTCTTTCCCTCCCCCCCTTTCTTCCTCCCTACCCCTTTTCTATGACTACTAAGATTGGAATTCTGGTCCTGGACGTTGTCATCTTGATTTTTCCCTAGGTTAGTGCTTTACCACTTGAGCCACAACTCTACTTTCTGATTTTTGGTGGTTAATTGAGTCTCGAGGAGGGCTGAGAATGTGGCTTAGTGGTAGAGTGCTTGCCTAGCATGCATGAAGCCCTGGGTTTGATTTCTAAGCATCACATAACACAACTGGAAGTGGCATTGTGGCTCAAGTGGTAGAGCACTAGCCTTGAGCAAAAACAAGCTGAGGAACAGTGCCCAGGTCCTGAGTTCAAGCTCCAGGACTGACCAAAAAATAAAAGTTTCAAAGACTCTCCTGCCTGGGTTGACTTTGAACTCTGATCCTCAGATCTCAGCCTCCTGAGTAGCCAGGATGGATCAGGGCTCCCAGAACATAGCTCCACACAGCCGCCCTGCGGTGTGACACCCACGGGACCCCATTTTTACTGCCCCCTGGTGCTTTTAGAATGAACAGCTGCACACACGTTATCTTTCCACGGAGCACATTTCTTTCTTAAGATAAATTCCAAGAACCGTCCTTCTTGGAACAAAAGTTCGGGTTGTTAAGACTGTTAAACAATTAGCAGAAGCCTGGTTGGCGCCACCACGCTCACTTTCACTGCATTCCGTTCCCCCAAAGTTTCTCTAGTCTAACACTACCGTGGTTAGCTGGAGCTAAGCGTCTCCAAGTCTTTCCTGCCTGGCTGGCTTCGATCTCAGCCTCCTGCAGAGGTGAGCCACCACCACCTGGCTGTACCCGGTGTTCAAAGGAAACATCGCCACGTGTGGCCCTGGCCGCGGCTCTGCTCTGTGCATTGAGATGGACTCCGGAGGACTTTCTGCCCATGCTGGCCTCGAGCATCAATCCTCCCAAATTGGGCCTTCCAAGTAGCTAAGATTACAGGGGTGCGTCACTGGCTCTGGGGATTTACCGTGCCACCAGGCCACACCCCTGGCCACAGTCCACTTTAGTAAGGGCTCCTCAAGCTCCCCTAGCTTCAGCAGTTCATGGGGTTTGCTCTTCCCCCAGAGACTCCTTTCTTGGTGCTCAGAGGTCTGCAATACTTTCTGCTGTCCTTGCCTGCATCTTCCCCTTGGGGCCACTCCCAGGCCAGCACGTGAAGCCGAGTCTGTGGTGCCTGCCTCTGCTTTTGCTGTGACTCCAGGCCAGGCAGGGTGGGGTACTGCGCGCCTTCCACTTGTCTTGCCTGCTTTTCAGGTTTTGTTCTGTGTCAGTACTAGGTCTTGAACTCAGGGTGTCACACTGGCTTGGCTTGCTGGCAAGCTGGTGCCCTCTCCAGCGCCTGAGCCACGCCTCCACGCAGCTCTCGGCGTTATTTGGAGATGGAGTCTCACAGACTTCTCTGGTGATCCTCCAGATCTCAGCCTCCTCAGAAGTCACCAGGGCTGGCTGTGGCCTTGCGTGTTCTATGCTTGCAGTGCCGTCTCCCCAGGGTCGGGTTGCCTGTGAAGACCTACACAGGCTGACCACGTGGCCACCCTGGAATCAAAGCTGTCTCCTCTACCTTTGACCACCACAAGATTCTGCCAGCCAGGCCATTCCGTGAGCACGGGCACTGGCATGCCCCCCTGAGGGCACTCAGGTCCACTGCCCAGCGCTGACACCAGAGGTGGGGGTTCCAGACCACACACATTTCTGGATAGCACGGTGTCCTGGGCACTCCCAACCTGGCACGCAGAGTCTTCAGCACTCCGACCACAGGTGGGGGCCGTGGCTCCTCCTGGTGTTAAGTTACACCATTTCACGTGTGGCTCACAGAACTGAGGTGACTGCACACAGAATCTGTGTGTGTGTGTGTGTGTGTGTGCACGCACGCACCAGTCCTGAGGCTTGAACTCAGGGCTGAGGGCCTGAGCACCGGGGCAGGGGGCACGCTGGGTGGAGCTCTGGGTTCCAGCCGGGCATCAAAATGGAAACAAGGCTTACACATGCAGAGCACAGGCTGCCAGGCTATGACCCCCCTGGCTGGGCCCTGGCCAACACAGGACAAGCCATGTGTGAGTCAAAGGGTAGCCAGCCTTCTAAGTGCTTCTCCTAGTCCCCTAGGCAGCTGCAGGTCTGGGGTTCCTGAGGCTGAGGCCGGGGTGACAGGCTGGAAGGAGACGCTGTAGTAATTGCTGTCCTGACTTCACATTCCTGGAATCCTGTGCAAAGGTCCTGTGGCTTGGGCTTGGGAACATAGCCTAGCGGTAGAGTGCTTGCCTAGCATGCGTGAAGCGCAGGGCTCAATTCCTCAGTACCACATGCATAGATAAAGCCAGAAGTGGCACCGTGGCTCAAAAAAAGGCCGTGTGGGTCTCCTGCCCTTGGCTGCCCCTTCAGAGGATAGGGAGCAGTCTCGTCAGCTGCGCCATGGCCAGGTCAGGCGGTGGGGCCTGTGGCTGTGCAAGGAAGCAATCTCTCCACCAACTCCATGCTGCCAGCCCTGCCCAACACTGATCCTCCTCACCCGGGACCCCGCCTTGGCTATGTCATCAAGGAGCTGCTCAGGCCCCTCACAGTCCTGTGGGGGTTTCAGGGGGTGAGTGGCAGCAGGGGGCATAGCGGGGTTATAGCCCCAGCACTTGAATCCCAAACAACCTAAAACAATGAAACAAGTGGGCCAGGGACACTAGCTCACGCCTGTAACATAAAATTCACGAGACTCCATCCCAACCAGAGTGTGTGCGTGTGCGTATGAGTGTGAGTGTGGCAGTGGTGCATACTGGTCATCTCAGCCACAAGGGAAAGCCCATGTAAGAGGATGACAGCCCTGTCCGGCCCGGCATGAAACAACCCACACCAAAGGGCTGGAGGCATGGCCCAGAGGGGAGAGCGCCTGCCTAGCAAGGGTGAGGCTGAGTTCAAATCCAGTACCACCAGAAAGAAACAAAAGGTATAGGTGCTCTCTCCCAGAGCTATCCGCTCACAGGGAGAGGTTGGACATGTGTCAACACATGTGTGACACCAGGGACACGCAGGGTCCCGGCACCACCTGAGCTCCTGACGCCTGTGTGGCTGAGTGCCCCATCTAGACGGAGGCCGGGAGGCCGTGGCGGGGCCCTTGTGTGCCGTGCTCCAGGGCACAGAAAGGCAGGTGGTGGCCAGCTGACTGGGCCTCGAGGTGGTGCTGGGCACGCGGCCAGGGCCAGTGGTTCCGGCTTAGCCCAGTGGGTGCCTGCAGAAGGCATGCGGGGTTCTTGCTTCCCACAGGGTCTGGGAGCACGTGGGCCACATCACATGGCTCGGGGAGCCCAAGTGCTTGGTGCCGGCTGGCCGTGCAGATGGTGCTCCTGTCCAGAGTGTGTCTCTATGCTGGGAGGTTTGGGGTGCAGTGGCTTCAGCCACCCGAGACTCAGAGCAGCAGCCGTGGTGTCCTGGGCAGGGGAGAGGCCGGGTGGTGGTGTGGTGGGTGAGGGAGGCCTGACAACAACCACGCGTGTACACAAGTGGGGAGCTGGCAGAGGAGCCTGGAGCACAGCGTGGACACAAGGGGGTCAGCGGCCTCCGACATGTCACAGCTCTGTGCCAGGCTCCAGCCCCATCTGCGCACAGCCCTCGGCCTGTGCAGCCACGGCCTGGCCGGCTCTCCGGAGGGGCTTGCAGGGGTGAGTGGCAGCGGGGGCCTGGCTGCCGCTGCAGAGAATGAAGCAGGGAGACGGCAAGGACTGCTGGACAGCAGGAGGACAATGTTTCCGTGTCACTCGGGATGGGTCCCTGGGAAGCTCTGCTCCCAAGACCTTCCTGCTCTCCACACAGGCTGGCTCCAGGTCTCACCCCTCTTCCTGGAGCAGGGAGTCCTCCCTACCTGGCCACAGGTGACCAACCGGGGCGCCAGAGCCCTCTAGGCTGCCTGGGCTGTGTCAGACTGCTCACCCCCCCCCCCGCCCCTCGCCATGGCTGCATGGAGGCCATGCAGGGTGGAGGGGTGGGAGCAGGGACAGAGCTGGAGCAGGTGCATTCAGACTGGGGTGGAGTTCACTCTCCCCAGGGCGGGGGGCTGAGAACCCTAAGCTGCACCCTTGGATCCTGATACTGGGGGTGGGGGTGCAGCTGGCTCCCCGGGGGACACTGATGGTGGAAAACAGCCTTGGTCTGGAATTTATATCACAACAGAGGCTCCACCTTCTCCAAGGACATACGTATATATATATATATATTGTTTTGGTCCTGGGCTTGAACTCAGGGCCTGCGTGCCGCCCCTGAGCTTTGATGCTCACGATTAGTGCTCTACCCCTTGAGCCACGGCTTCACTTCTGGCTTCTGGTGGCTAACTGGAGACGAGTGTCTGGCCTGGCTCCTCACCGCCGCCGTCAGTGGCGGTCAGAGCAGGCGCGGCGCGATCTCGATGCTGTTGATGCGGAGGACGGTCTGCGGGCTCACGATAACTGGGGAGGAGGACAGCAAGGTCACGCCGGCCGCAGGCCAGTGAAGCACAGTGTCCAGCTGCCCCACAGCCCTCCTGGCCACCTGTTAGACAGCGCCCCCTCCAGGACACAAGGAGTGGCTTCCCTGGCTGCGACTCTGCCCACCACGCACATGCTGACGCTCGGAGCAGGCAGAGAAGGGCTCTGCCGCTGGGAGGCAGCGCCTCCTTCCCCCAGGGCAGGCATTGGCACTGGCCACCCACCCCCACGTGCCTAGTGTCCTTCCCACCTCCGCTTCCTCCTGTGGCCTCTGTCCACAGAGATTTCCACCTGGCCTGCCCCTATGGGGGTCCCCCGTCACATCCCGTCAGCCCCGTGCCCTCTGCAGACACGCACCCGTACCCCTTCCCAGTAGACACCAGCACCGCCCCGTGGACGAACCCTGTCCTGCCCTGGCTGTCCCCCAACTCCTACATGATGCCTGCCGGACCCAGCCCTGGGAGCCCCAGCTTCCTGGCACCTACCTCCTGCAGGGCCACCTCCCCGTGAACGCCCTCCCCTGCCAGGCTGACCACGCTCAGAGTGCTCCTCCAGACCCCACCACTCATAAGCCCCGCACTTCTTACACCCTGGCAGCTCTGGCCTCGGCCTTGGGTCCTGTCTGGCACAGCCTTGGGAAGCCACTGCCCAGTAGGTCATTTCAAGGACTTAGTGGAACGCCTGTCAGACCGCCTGCAGGCTGCCCAGCTAAACTGAGGAAGGCGCTGCGCCCCTGCCCACTGCGCCCCTGCCCACTGCCCAGCCGTGGCCCTGTAGGGCACAACGGCACAACGGTCCTCCGTGGCAGCGAGCCTTCTGACACCCAGCCCGGTCCCGGCCTGGCTCCAGATGGCAGCACCTTCCCCAGGGCCAATGCCGGGAGGTCTGCCACGCTGCCAGGGCCACTGAGATGTCAACACTGCTGAGTCCTGGTGGGGTCAAGGGTCACGCTACTTTGGGACTGCCCGGGTCTTGCCCATTGTGTGAGTAACCCCAGGAGTCCTGGTTGGCACAGGTCAAGTAATGGTTGCCAGGGTCGGGGATAGCTTCTGCCAGGACACAGCCGCACAGCCCTCGGGACGGCTGCTGGGGACACAGCAACAGGAAGGACATCTGGTGTCGCTCTGCTCTCTCACTTACTGTGCTTCTTCCTGAAGTTTTTCCTTTTCTTAAATTTCATGTTGACTTTCGGCCATGACTCTGTCTTCTCAACAACTGTGGCTTCCACCCGAACAAGGTCCTTACTAGAAGGAAGGACATGGCGAGGACACGCCCGCCGGGTTAGCGTCAGCTTTGCTGTCGCCCAGAAGACTCTGGAATGCCGGTCCTGCAGGGAAGCTGCCTTGCTCTCCTCAGGCTTCAAGAGCGCCAGGTCTACACTGCAGGCCTCCTGAGAGACCTGAGTGCCACAGGGAGTGGCAGTGGCCTGGGTCCGCTGGGGAGAGTCCTCGTGGGACGCCAAGCCCCTGCCAAGCTGTGCATGGAGCTGGTCGCTGGTGCCCTGGACAGCACCTGCACACCCAGCCTCACCCCGAGCTCCCTACCTGAGCAGCGGCTTGCCGAGGAGGGTGAAGTCCTGTCCCCCGACCAGCAGGACCTGAGGAAGTGACGTGGAGCATTAGTGCTGGCCCACAGACAGGCCGTGCAGACAGAGCAAGGCTGGCCTCAGACTCAGTGTGCCTGGCCACGGCCTCCCGAGTGCTGGGATTACAGGCGTGAGTCGCTATGCCTGGCAAAGTAGCAACACGTACTTTCATAAGACAATAAAGAAATAATAAAAGTAATAAAAACAAGCACTACAGTGGGTCATGTGTGTTGTCTAGAGGTGACTAAGAGTGTGAGTGCAGGTACACACGTGTGTGTGTGTGTGTGTGTGCACGACACGGGACCATTTCACACAGGGGAGCAGAGCACCAGGTGTATTTGTGCATTGTGGCCCCTATCGGGAGTACCCCGAGCCCCAGGAGGTGAGAAGGCGTCTCCCCTGAGGCTGGGAGCTGGTGACCTTTGCACTCCTGATGTGAGACGCCACGACTGGTGTGCTCAGGCCAGGGTTAGCTGGGCGGCAGAGCACAGCCTGGGCCCTGGTCCATGCCCTGCACCTCAAGAAAAGCGTGTCACAGCTGGGCACATGGTGGCTCACGCCTGTCATCCTGCTACTCAGAAGACTGAGATCTGAGGATCAAGGTTCAAAGCCAGCCTAGGCACAAAAGGACCAGAGACTCTTATCTCCAATTAACCTCTAGAAAATGGGAAGTGGGCCTTGGCTCATGGGTAGGGTGGTAGCCTTGAGCTGAAGAGCCCAGGGACAGCGCCCAGACAGAGTGCAAGCCCCATGACCACCCGCCCCCCCAAAAAAAAGAAGGCAAGAGGTGACTCACAGGAAAGGGCAGCGAATGGTCAGCTCTAGTCAATGGGAGCCTGGGAGCCACCCTGCAGAGCCAGGAGGCCAGCTGGACAGGGTGGGCAGGACGGGAGGCTTCTCGGAGGAGACGCTCCCCACTCTTCCCTAAGCTTCCCCACCCAATGATGACAGGATGACAGTACGTAAGACGGCAGGGCAGGGACCGAGCCGCACACCTTCATCTCCTTGGAGTGGGTCTACTGGGCCAGGAAGCAGGGAGTGGCCGTGCGCTCTGCCGTCACCTCCCATCTTGCACCACTCAGCCCTGCCTCCCGGGGGGGAGGGCACATGGCCTGTTCTGCCCAGTGAGGAGGGCACATGTGGAGGCCAGGCCCACAAATACAAAGAAGCCTGCCCGCCTCACCTTCTCCAGGCGAATCCTCTCTCCACACTGGATGTCCAGGTGGTTTTCAATTAAAATCAGGTCCTCCGAGGTTACCTTCCACTGGTGGCTGGCAAAGTGCACCACAGCAAAGAGCCGGCCATACTGGCCTGTGGCAATCAGCTCGTTCACCTTCCTCACGACCTCTGCAGGGGGAAGGGAGGGGAAGGTCGGGGAGGAAGGAGCAGTGCGGTCGCCTGCTTGGAAAGGCAGCCAGCCCTGCCTGGTCTTGCACCTCACATGGAGCGCCAGGGGCGCTCTGACCCTTCCTGAGCGCCTGCGGGTGCTGTGCTAGGTACCCCCACCCCAGGCACTGCTCCTGGTGGCTTCCCAGGTCCTGCAGGGCCCAAACACCTCTTGCGAACCTTGGGCCCAGTGTGCAGCAAGCCTGGCTCACTCCTACAGCTGTGAGGCTTGTTAGTAAGACCAGAAACTGTGGAGTGTGCAGCCAAGAAAGGGGCACCTAGTGTGACCCCCCCGCTCAAGCTGGCAGGCTCCATGCCAGCCCCCACATGGCTCCTCTTCCTAGCCAGCGCTGGGGCCCCAGGCTGTGAATCACCGCAGCCTATGTTTCTGTTTTGTTGTGCTGCGCTGTTATTGGGGCCTGAACTCAGGGACGGGGGCTGCTCCTGAGGTTTCTGCTCAAGGCTGGCTTCACCACAGAGCCACGGCTGACCTCCAGCCCGTGCTGGTTAGATAGGGATTTCATGGGACTTGACTGCCCAGGATGGCTCTGAACTGCAATCCTCAGATTTCACCTTCCTGAGGAGTTAGGATTGCAGGCGTGCACCACAGGTAACCAGCTTTCAGTTGGATGAGGAGCCCATCTGTCTACCACCATGGAGCGGTGACCACTCCCCACCTGTCCACCACCGTGGAGCGGTGACCAGTCCCCACCTGTCCACCACCGTGGAGCGGTGACCACTCCCCACCTGTCCACCACCATGGAGGTGGCCCCCCATCCCATCATCCACGGGAAAGCAGGCAGGTGCTGGAATGCTGTGTGTTGCCCCCTTCACCCTCCAGGATATGGCCAGGCACAGGTGGAAGCCTGGACTCCTGCCCGAGGCATGGCTGCTGGCTGGCTGACGTCTTTACCTGTGTGGCACTTGGTCTCCTCTGCAGGGTCAGGCAAGACTACCTCTGGCCATGGCGGGGAGCTCAAGGAGGTTTGGGGAGTGTACCTGTAACACATTTCACACACGTCATGTGGGACGGGCAGCTTCGGTCCCCAGGAAAGGACTCCTGGCCGCGTGTCAGGAGAGGAAGACCTGTGTCCTCACAGCTCCGAGGGCCTGCCCCCTCGGTCTGGGCGAGTGGCCCCTGGTCATGTGCCAGCCGGGAGCCGAGAAGGTGCTGGGAGTGGGAGCTCTCAAGGGGTTGAGGAGGGTCCACAAGGCCGGCGCTCTCGAGGGATCCACACCCCTCTCAGGACCATGTGTGTTCTGGAGCAGCAGCTCACTAGGCCCCCAAACTTAGACCCCCAGATCTCAGCCTCCTGAGTAGCTAGGATTACAGGTGTGAGGTACTGTGCCTGGCTCAGAAGCTATTTTGGAAATCTGCGCTGTTCAGCCTCCTGGATGGGCGCGGGAGGCAGGGGGAGGGGGGGAGGTCCAGGGTCAGATGAAGACCATGAGCAGAGAGAACTTTCCAGAAGTATCAGGAAGGTAGGCTGGAGCCTTTCCCCCTGGAATGGGGAAAATAGGCCCCAGGGTACATGCGGTTCTTCCTACTTCACATCCAGCACTTTGACGTCTCCCTTTGAGAACTGGAGACGCTGGGGTCCCCATGGCTGAGGAGGCAGTGCCATTGCAGCCCTGTACCAGGTGCTGTGTGCGCTGCTTGTCTATGCTGTGGCTCTGAGTAGGAGTCAGGACCTCCCACCACGATCCTGGCACTGTGCTGAGCTATCTAAAGGTTCTCTTTTGCAGCAAACTCGGGTCCTGTTAGATCAGCACCAATGGCCTCCACCAAGAACAAGTGAGGGCCAGTGTCTATGTGTTGTCCCCGCTACAGGTGCAGGCTGGCATTGTGGCACCGCGGCTGCACGGTGCAGGCTAGCATTGGACCCACCACTCCCCCATCCTGTCTCCCACCTATTCTCACCACGGTTGGGACTGGGTCCAATTTTGTTTCTGTAGAGTATATTAAACTTTTACTAAACCTAGCATCTTAATAAGGAATATGCTTTCTCTGTCTAAAAACCCTGACAGGACCTCTTAGGGCAGGCTTCCCACCACATTTCCAACACAGTGACCCAACCTGGGCCCCACGGCCTCAGCCTCTACACCACCGACTCTACTGAAGGGCTGAGAAAAATACGGCCAAAAAAGCTAAAGTGAAAACTTAAAACCAACCCCCACCCTAGGAAGCTGTCAAGAGGAAGGGGGATCAGCAAACCCACATTTGATATTACCCAGGTGGAAACGGAGTGCTCTGTGAGCCGATCCTTCGAGTGGCAGACCAGAGGGAGCCTGGGGGACAAGAAAACACATCCATCACTACAAGATGCCCAGGCCTGACCTGGGGTCTGTGTTAACCCCACTCATCACCCACCCTGCTGGTGTGCGCTAAAACCAGAAGGAGCCTCACTGAGGGACCCTGTTACACCTGTGGGGATGTCACCCTGGCCCTCTCCCTTCTGGAGCAGCATGGGGGCTTTGGGCTTCTGCTGACACATCAGTCAGCTCACACCCTGCTCTGAGCCTTCCAGCAGCTTCCATCTCACTCAGTGAGAATGCCAAGTACTCCAGCACCAGCAGTTCCATCTTTTCACCTGCCTGGTTCACCTGCCCACCCCTGCCCTCGTCCTTTGGGCTTCCTGGCCATGGTGGAACCTGTAGAGCCTTGCCTGGGTTAGAATAAAATACATTGCATTTTTTTTAAAAAAGTTAGTCCTGGGCCTTGAGCTCAGGGCCAGGGCACTGGTCCCTGAGCTTCTTTAGCTCAAGGCTAATGCTCTACCACTTGAGCCACAGTACCACTTCGGTCTTTTTCTGTGTATATGGTGCTAAGGAATCAAGTCCAGGGGTTCATGCATGCTAGGCAAGCCCTTACCACTAGGCCACACTCCCGGCCAGGTTTTGGGGGGTTTTTTAGAGTATAATTTTACTAAAGTGTGCACAGGGGGGTTACAACTTTATAATTCAGATAATATGTGCATTTCTCTTTTGGGCAATGTCTCCCCAGATTATGGTCATTTTTTTTTTTCTTTGCCAGTCCTGGGCTTGAGCTCAGGGCCTGAGCACTGTCCTGGGACTCTTTCAAGGCTGGAGCTCTACCACTTGAGCCTCAGCACCACTTCTGGATTTTTTTTTCTATGTAGGTGGAACCGAGGAATCGAACCCGGGTCTTCATGCATGCTAGGCAAGCACTCTACCACCAGGCCAAACTCCCGGCCCATGGTCATTTTTAAGTACTGTATGGGCGCCTCACTCACGACGCCCCCCCCCCTCCCTGAGCACTGCACCTAGCAGGCAGCGTTCACCTTCGGAGTCTCTGGGGCTGCGCAGACTATGGGAATTTCACAGCTCTAAAAGTCCTCTGTGCCCGCCCTCCCTCTCCGTATCTCGTGAGGAACTTCCGTCGCTGTCTGTGCTATCAGGGCTTCAGCTCCATCAACAGCCGCGCATTTGCTGGACGGGGGCTTCACCACTTGAGCTCCTGGGCGCCGGAGTCCCCGGCTGGCAGCGCGGCGCCCCAGGCCGGCTTCCAGCCAGATCCTCCGCGCCCCCTCGCCAGTCAGGAGGACGGGCGTGAGCACCGGCGCCGCGGACGACCCACGCTTGCTCCAAGACGGGCGCTGGAGGGGCTCCGCCCGTGCCCTGCCCGCCGGCACGGAGCCTGCCGAGACGGGGGCCCCGGGACCCAGGCAGCGGCGCCCCCGTCCCCCCCCAGCCCCCGGCCCCGGCGCCCCCCGTCCCCCACCCAGCCCCGGCCCCGGCGCCCTCCGTCCCCCCCCAGCCCCCGGCCCCGGCGCCCCCCGTCCCCCCCCAGCCCCCGGCCCCGGCGCCCCCCGTCCCCCCCCAGCCCCCGGCCCCGGCGCCCCACGTCCCCCCCCAGCCCCCGGCCCCGGCGCCCCCCGTCGCCCCCCAGCCCCCGGCCCCGGCGCCCTCCGTCCCCCCCCAGCCCCCGGCCCCGGCGCCCCCCGTCGCCCCCCAGCCCCCGGCCCCGGCGCCCCCCGTCCCCCCCCCCAGCCCCCGGCCCCGGCGCCCTCCGTCCCCCCCCCCCCAGCCCCGGCCCCGGCGCCCTCCGTCCCCCCCCCAGCCCCGGCCCCGGCGCCCTCCGTCCCCCCCCAGCCCCCGGCCCCGGCGCTCCCGTCTCACCGGCCCCGGGCCGGACGCTGCGGCCACACACGCGCGCCAGCCGCCCCAAGGTGCCCGCCAGCGCCGAGGCCGCGGCCGCTGCCATCTCGCCCGCCTCCTGACCCGGAAGCGGAAGAGGCGGGAGCCGCGTGCGTCGACGCACGGGTCCGGCGGGGCCCGCGACCCGACGCCGAGGCCGGCCGCGCCCGCGACGGCGATGGCTTCGGCGGCCGTGGAGGACTTCGTGGCCCGGCAGCTGTCCCTGCTGGGTCTCGAGAGGGACGCGGAGGTGCAGGAGCGCAGGTGCGAGCGGCGCGGCTGCAGGCCCGCCATGGGGCCGGGGCCGGGGGCGCCTGGGGCGGGGGCTGGGGCGGGGTCCGCGGCCGCGGGGCCCGGCCAGCTTCCGGCTTTAACCCCGTCGGCCTCTGCCCACGGCCGCCGCCGCGGCCCTCGCCTGGGGAGGCAGGTAGTAGAGAGGCCGAGTTCCTGGGTGGAGCGGGACTGCGGGTCAGGGAGTCACCGGGCCTCCGCGGGATCCCGGCTCCTCCTTCAGACGGGGGGACGTGGCCAGCCTGGCCTGCGCCTTCCTTCTTTCGTCTGTGGGATGGGGGCTCCCCCCCCCAGGGTTGCTTTGCGAATGGACGCTCGGCTCTGAGTCAAGTGCGTTGAGGGCAGTTGCAAGTGGGAGTTAGCAACCAGGATGGCGCCCGCGCCTGATCTCACAGGGAAGACCCGCCGGGCCGGGCCGTGCCAGGGGCACCGGCAAGCAGGCCAGGGCAGCGAGGAGATTGGCATTTTAGGTCTGCTTGACCGGGGAATCGAAGAGACGGAGCCCGCGTGAGAGTCCAGGTATTCAGAGATGTGAACCTGGCCTTGGGCTGAGGTATTGAGGATGACAGAGCCAGTCTGGGTGTGGCCGGGGAGCCCCACAGGATCTACTGGCAGAAGGGAATCAGGAGTTGGAGTTGCCAAGATCTTGGGTGGCAGATGGCAGAGCCAGGCAGGAGCTGCCCTGGGGGGTGCAGGAGGAGCAGGTTTGGGAGTGGAGCAGATTCTGAGTCCCCGCGGGGGCACATTTAGTGCCCATGTATAGATCTTTGGTTTTCTTTGCCTTTGTGGGCAGAAGTAGAAACTGGTAGGGGTTTGAGTGCTGAAGTGTGGGTACCCGATGTCTTGCAGGGCCTGGCAGGAAAACAGCTCTCTGAAAGAGCTCCAGAGCAGGGGCGTGTGTCTGCTGAAGCTGCAGGTGGCCAGTCAGCACACAGGGCTGTATGGACAGCTTCTGGTCACCTTCGAACCCGGACGATGTGGGTCTGCACCAGGTCTTCCCAGCAACAGCTTCACTTCCGGTATGTGCAGACTGGAGACCGTGCTCTCCCAAAGACTGGCCGGCCACCCCTGCCAGACTGCCAGGTGTTGTTCTGAAGAGCTCTTACCTGAGAGCCCCGCCACTTACCTGGGTTTTTAGCTGTTTGCTCTTCATTCTCCCAAATGGCCTCCATGGCCCTAGTGGTTTGACAGTGTAATCTGCAGCAGATGCCGGAGAGCCATTGTGTTGAACGCTGAGAGCAAGCACAAATGATGCTGGGCATAGATTGGGCTAGGTGCAAGTTGAGTGGAATGTTCATATGCTTACCCTCCCCCATCAGTGTCCCCTCCCAGAGTGGCACCCACAGTGATGCGTCATTGTCACCTGAGTCCAGAGTTTGCCAGGGGCCCAATCGGGGCTGTGTATTCTGTTTTTGTGCTGATGCGGTGCTTGAGCTCAGCCGGGTGCTGCCCCTGTGGTGTTTTCTCCCAAGGCTGGCTACCACTAGAGCCATAGCTCTACTTCCGGCCTTGTGTTGATTAATTGGAGGTAAGAACCGGATGGATTTTTTTTTTTTTTGTCCTGCCTGGGCTGGCTTAGAACTTCAATCCTAGATCTCAGCTGTTGGTGTAGTTAAGATTGTAGGTGTAAGCCATGAGTGCCTCGCTGTAGACTTTTTTTTTTTTTTGGTCAGGAGGCTTGAACTCCGCATGGGCACTGTCCTTGAGCTCTTCAGCTTAAGGCTACTGCACTACCCCTGGAGCCACAGCCCCACTTCGCATTGTCTAGTGATTAATTAGATATAGGAGTTTCATGTTCTTTAGTGCCCTGGTTGGCTTTGAACCCCAGTCCTCAGATCTCAGCCTCCTGAGTAGCTAGGATTATAGGCATGAGCTATTGGTGTCCAGCTTGTTTTTGTTTTTGCCACTCCTGGGGCTTGAGCTCAGGGCCTGAGCACTGTCCTTGGACTTTCTCAAGGCTAGAGCTCTACCACTTGAGCCTCAGCACCACTTCTGGCTTTTTTTCTATGTATGTGGTACCAAGGAATTGAACCCGGGTCTTCGTGCATGCTAGGCAAGCACTCTACCACTAGGTCAAACTCCCGGCCCCTCAGTTCCGGCTTTTTCTATTTATGTGGTGCATGTTGGGAAGCACTCGACCAGTAGGCCAAGCTCCTAGCCCCAGGTTGTTTTAATTTATTTATTTTAAATATTTTTCTCCTTTAATTATCTTTATTGATTGATTGATTGATTGATTATGTGGTACTGAAGAATCGAACCCAGGGCTTCATGCATGCTAGGCAAACGGTCCAGCACTAAGCCATCTTGTTTTTACTTCTGAGCTCATTTACTAAAGGGAGTAAAAGAGAGGCTGGGGAAAAGCTCAAGTGGTAGGGAGCCCTGGGTTCTGACCCCAGCATTAAAAAAAGAAAAAGAGAAAGTGATGTGTATTTGAAATGTGCTAAGACGCATTATAATGATGTTTAGCTTTTCTCAGTGTTCTGTGCAACTGAGCGTTGCTTTTTGCAGGCGATATCGTGGGTCTGTACGGTACTGGGAACCAGGCAGATCAGCTGGCCACTGGGGTCCTGACCCGTGTCACCCAGAGGTCAGTCACGGTGGCCTTTGATGAGTCTCACGACTTCCAGTTGAACCTGGACCCTGAAGCTTTCTACAGACTGCTGAAGCTTGCCAACGATGTCACTTACAAGAGACTCAAGAAGTAAGTGTGAGGCCAGGAGTGCCACGGGCGTTTTCCTTGCCTCTGCTGACCCCTTCTGGTCAGGGGTGGTTGTGCATCCTCCTGAGAAATGGCCCGGGACCTGCTGGCCCTCACCTGGCCTCTCCTCTCTCCCAGTGCGCTGCTCTCTCTGAAGAAGTACCACTCCGGGCCTGCATCCTCGCTCATAGAGGTCCTGTTTGGTGGAGCTGCCCCCAGTCCCGCCAGTGAAATACGTGAGAAATGGCTGCCGAAATGATCAAGGGTGCCGTGACCTTGGGCTGCCTTAGCAGAGGCTTGAGAATGTACAGTTAGAAGCGTCTGCCTTAACACCTTTGCATTCATGTCTGTGAATTTCTGGTGTGAAAAGTCTGCCCTGGACTAGACTAAGAGACAGCGCTCTTCATCTTCCTTCCCTCTCCTTCCTGCTCTCCTTCCTTTCCTCTCCTGTCTCCCTCTCCCTCTCTTTCTCTTTCTCCTTCCTTCCTTCCTTCCTTCCCACCTTCTGTTCCTCCCTCCTTTTGTTTTTTCCTCTTTCTCACTCTTTTTCTCTTTCTCTATCTTGTTTCCTCCGGTGCTGGAGATTGAGCCCATGGCTGTGCACACAAACAATCTCTCACTTGAGCTATGCTCCCAGCCATTTTGATTTTGAGACAGGATCTCACCAATGCCTTTGCTGGGGCTGGCGTCAGAGCTGTGGGCTTCATGACCTGTTGCCCAGGTCTGACCAATCATTTTTTTTTTTTTTTTGCCAGTCCTGGGGCTTACACGCAGGGCCTAGGCACTGTCCCTGAGCCTGTTTGTGCTCAAGATTAGGGTTCTACCACTTGAGTCACAGCACCACTTCCTGCTTTTTCTGTGTATGTGGTACCAGGAATTGAACCTGGGTCTTCGTGCATGCTAGGCAAGCACTCTACCACTAGGCCAAACTCCCAGCCACAATAATGTCCTTTCTAATGCAGAGATTAAAAAAAGAAAGAAAGAAAATGCATTGGTTATGCAAGGGGCGTTCATTGTGACATTTTCATACTTGTACACAATGTATTCTGACGAGCCTTGCCTCCACCCCATTCTCCCTTCTTAATAACTTCAAGAGGTTTCATTGTTTTATTCTCATCCACCTGAATACGCTGTGCCACTCACAATCATCCTCTTGTGTGCTCCCCTTCCTTCCGCAGTTGGCTTTACTCTCTGTAAGAGTTTACTTGAAGTATGTATGAATTACACGAGGACGTTCCCTTGGCATCCCAGATTGTGTGTGTGTGTGTGTGTGTGTGTGTGTGTGTGTGTGTGTGTGTGTGTGTGTGTGTGTGTGTGTGTGCGTGTGCGTGCGCATGCGCATGGCATTTTGCTCAGGAGACCTTTCTGTCCACGTCCTAGCCTCCCGCTGGTCCACAGCTTTCCCCAGAGATCCTGCTGCCGTCTTCATACATAGTGATAGTGATGTATTTAGAAAGTCTTTTCCCTCTCTCCTTCCCCTCACCCCCCAGTCCCGTATTATATCTATTATGTATACACATAAATAACATATATTTCTTCATACTGGCACACGTACATATACACATGTCTGTTTTCTAGCAAAACTTGGTCCTGGTTTAGGGAAACCCAGGAGCTCTGGCCACTCCTGATACCCTGGTTATTCCTGTTCCCTGGACAGGAGTGGCCTCACCTCAAACCTCTTTTTCTGCAGCCCTGCCAACATTTTACAACCCCGCATTGGATGCCTCCCAGAAGGAAGCCGTTTCGTTTGCGTTGGCCCAGAAAGAACTTGCCATCATCCACGGACCTCCTGGCACTGGGAAAACCACAACCGTGGTGGAGATAATCCTGCAGGCGGTGAAGCAGGGCTTAAAGGTGTGCAGCCCACGGCTTCCCCAGGGTTCCTGCAGGCACCTGCTCTGCCCTGTGCGCCAGTGCTCCGCCGGGTCCCAGCCTTCCTGATTCCCTTGGTCCCAGAAGAACCAGCTCACTGGGGCCACAGCCTAGCCCACCATGCTGGGGGTGTGGAGGTGTCCAGGAGGGGTGGAAGGTCCTGTGCAGCTGCAGTGACTCTGTGTGTCACACGTGTGGGCCCACGTCAGTGTTGTTACCAGCAGGTGCCGGGCAAAGGGAAGCGGGTGGTAAGCGGGTGTTTGTGGTGTTGTGAACCCTGCAGAAATCCTCACAGACCCGAGGATGGGGACTCTTGGTGGCCCCAGAAACAGAGTCAGGGGCTCTGAGGCTCAGCTGGCAGCGGCAGAGCCGGGAGCGGACGGGAGGAGGTCGGAGAAAGCTGCCTCTCGTTCCCACTGGTGTCCTTGGCCTTTCCTACTGTGGCAGAGTTTGTGGGTGTGACTTGTGGTAGGTGGGTGTCTGGGGTGAGGAGTTGGACTGCGTGGCTCCTGCCCCAGAGCCCAGCCGAGCGTGCATTTCGCAGGTCCTGTGCTGTGCGCCCTCCAACATCGCCGTGGACAACCTGGTGGAGAGACTGGCACGCCGGAAGCTGCGCATTCTGCGCCTCGGCCACCCCGCCCGCCTCCTGGAGTCCGTCCAGCAGCACTGCCTGGATGCCGTGCTGGCGCGGAGCGACAGCGCCCAGGTCGTCGCCGACATCAGAAGGGACATGGACCAGGTCCTTGTACGTTTGCCCAGCCTGTCCCCGCAGGCCCTTCCTCTCATTCTCCTGTCCCCTCCATCTAGTCTGTCAGGACTGAGGAGTTGGGTTTTTATTTGATCTTGTTTTGTTTGATATTTTGTGTCAGGTATTGGGATTGAACCCAGGTCCTTATACACACTAAGCAGACACTCTGCCACTTGAGCCACGCCTCCAGCCCTCACCCCTCTGCTCTTGTATTTTTTGCAGTAGTGGGATTTGAGCAGGTTTTTGATTGTTGTTGCCTGTCAGTCGTGGAGCCTCAACTCAGGACCTGGGTGCTGTCCCTGAGCTCTTTTTGCTCAAGGCTAGTGTTCTACCACTTTGAGCCACAGCTCCACTTCCAGCTTTCTGGTGGTTCACTGGAGATAAGAGTCTCGTGGACTTCCCTGCCAGAGCTGGACCTGAGCCACGATCCTCAGATCTTAGCTTCCTGAGTAGCTAGGATTATAGGCGTGAGGCACCCGGCTGAGTCTCTACTTTGAAAGGGAAATTTACTAAATTTCACCTTCATTTTGTTTAGGAGAAAGGCTCTTTTCTAACCTTTCTGGGCAGTTCTCCCTGTCTCTGCCTCCTACATACCTGGACTATAGCTTGCACCCCACACTGGCATAGACTTTACATTGTAGATGCTCATTTAGTAGGAATTCAGGTGCTCGGGTACTTGAGGGTGATGACAAATTGTCCTTAAGAAAACATTTTCCACCCCTCTCCCTGTAGCCAGGCAGGTGGTCTAGCTGATACTAGCAAGGATGAAGAATAGCCTGAAAACAGATTTGAAAATCCAGCCTCCTCCCAAGTCCTTCTGTCCTCCCCTGCTTCTGTGGGAAGCAGGGTCGGGAAGGGGGAGGAGGTTCAAGGTCAGGCGGTGGTCCTCTGGTTTATGTATCTGCCTCTTGTCCACTTTTATCATGACCTGGCCTATGTCTGCCCTCAGCCATTGTCCCATGCCCATATTTGCACCCTCATTGGCTTTGCTGAGGACAGTGAAAGGGAGAGGCCAGAGTCCAGACAGTCCTTGTAAACAGAGGCTGGCTAGTCTGAGTGGGCAGCCTGCTTTGGGTCCTGAGGGGTGGGGTTGCTAGCTGTCAAGGTCATTATCAAGGTACAGAGCTGGTGATAATGCCATTCATGTGGACAGTTCTGTTTTCTTCTTTCTGCACGGGTCCTGCTTTTCAGGACTGGTTCTTTGTGAATTAGAACCACTTCCCCTCACCCTTGCCAAACTCTAGTCTGCAAAACAGATGTAACCCTAACTGCTCAGGAGGCTGAAATCTGCGGATCGCAGATTAAAATTAACCCATTCGACCCTTGTCTGCGATTAACTACTAAAAAAACTGTGAATGACATTGTGGCTTAAATGGTTGAGTGCTAACTTTGAGTGAAAAGGTGTAGGGAGAGCACCCAGGCCCAGAGTTCAAATCCCAGTAACCTCCCTAACCCCCCTACCAACACACACACACACACACACACTCAAAAAGTAAAAGCACAAGGTCCTGTTGAAACCACAATATCTTCTTCATCTTTACAGCTGAAAAACAAAAAGACTCAGGATAAGAGAGAGAAAAGTAATTTCCGCAATGAAATGAAGCTGCTAAGAAAAGAGCTGAAGGAAAGGGAAGAGGCCGCCATGGTGGAAAGCCTCACCACAGCCGACGTGGTGCTGGCGACCAATACCGGTGAGCCGCGAGCCAGAGACGGTGTCTCTGCCAGCACGAGGCAGTGCCTGGGGAACCGAGGCGAGGCTGCGACTCCAGATCTCCTTCCCTTCTTTCCCTTCCTCCTTCCCTCCCTCCCTGTCTGTCTTTTTTTTGTCGGTCGTAGGGCTTGAACTTTGGGCGTGGGCGCTCACCCTGAGTTCTTTCATTTAAGGCCAGTGCTCTACCACTTTGAGCCACAGCTCCACTTCCCATTTTCTGGTGGTTCAGAGTCGCATAGATTTTCTGTCTGGGCTGGCTCTGAACCACAGTCCTCAGATCTCAGCCTCCTGAGTAGCTAGGATGACGAATGTGAGCCACCAGTGTCCAGCCTCTCAGATGTCTCTCTGACGCTGACTTTTAACTTAGAACGGTGAGGTTCTAAGCAAGTCGGTGATGTGGATGGATGCTCTTTTGCTGGTATGGAACATGGTGGCTCTTGTGAATGTCCTGGGACAGCCGACAAAAGTCTGTGGGATTGGGGGGCAGTCTTTGTTCAAGGCCTTTGTTGTGCCTTCTGGTTGCCACCTCCTTCCTCCCTCCCCTGTCTGTCGGGGCGCGTCGCCCGTTGGCTGTACGTGGGGTTTCTTCCATGTCTCTGTATGCTGTGGGTGGGACCTGAGACACGGGGATGTCTGTCGCAGTGCTGTGTGCACGCAGCATTAGCATTCGTGCACGCGTTGCTTGCAGAGCCGCTGCAGCATCGCGGTCTTGTGGTGTGATTGCAAGTGGGGGCTGTCCCTCACACTATCCCTCCAACCAGGTGCGTCTCCTGACGGGCCCCTGAAGCTGCTGCCCGAGGGCCACTTTGACCTGGTGGTCATTGACGAGTGTGCCCAGGCCCTGGAGGCCAGCTGCTGGATCCCTCTGCTGAAGGCCAGGAAGTGTGTCCTGGCTGGAGACCACAGGCAGCTGCCGCCCACCACGGCCTCCCACAAGTAAGGCCCTTCGCCACCCCTCCTGCCCCGCCTGTCCTGCAGGGCCCAGCCCGTGTGGGGGCTGTCTGTGCCTTCTTTGCGAGTTTCCTGTGCCACTCCTCTCTGTTTGCATGCAGGCCTAGGGTGTGCGGCATGCATGTCCCCATACTCTGTGCCTTTGGGACCCAGCATGTGGCCTGGCTCACCCCCAGTGCTCACCGGGTCCCTCATGTACCGTGTCCCCTGACGAGGCCACGGGTGTGGGCCATGTTTGGGCCACGTAGCTCACCTCCTGGCATGGGCTGTGCGGTGCCATCAGTAGAGAGCCTGGATAGAGGACAGAGGGACACAGGAGAGTCAGGGCTGCCGGCTCCAGTGGCGCTCCTGCTGTGGCCACGAGCCACCACGGGCTGCTCCTGCTACAGAGTGAGATTTTCTTCCTTCCCGTTCATTCACTCACTCCTTCATCTGTGTATGTGTGTGGGTTTCTAGGCACTGTGCCTTAGCTTGTTTTTGCACTCCACCACTTGAGCTGTCTAGCTCTACTTCTGGATTTTTTGCTGGTTATTTGGAGAATAGAATCTCATGGACTTTGCTGGCTGGGCTGGCTTTTTTTTGCGGGGGGTGGGGGTCATAGGACTTGAACTCTGGGCCTGGCGCTGTCCCTGAGCTCTTCAACCCAAGGCTACCGCCCTACCCCCCCGAGCTGCAGCCTCACTTCCCATTTTCTAGTGGTTAATTGGAGATAGAGTCTCAGGTTCTTTAGTGCCTGTGCCGGCTTTGAACCCCAGTCCTCAGATCTCAGCCTCCTGAGTAGCTAGGTTGACAGGTGTAGCCACTGCGCCCAGCTTGGGCTGGCTTTGATCCGAAATCCTCTCTTCTCAGCATCCTACCTAGCTAGGATGGCAGGTCTGATCCACCCGCGTCCTGCTGAAATCTTTCTTAAAACCCCTGCACAAGTTCCTAGTCAGTGTGATGTCTGTGGTGTGTTTCTGCGAATTCATGGCTTCTAACCGCGGGAGTGGCACCGTGTGCATCCCGGCTTCAGGAGGGAAGACCTGTTTCCTGGCGCTTTCCAGGTCCTGGAGGTCACTGCATATGTTGGCTCTCAGCCTCTTGCCCCTCCTCCAAGCCAGCAGCCCCCCTCCCCTCAAATCCCCTCTCCTGGGGCTCCTCTGATTGTGACCCTGCCTCTCATTTGGGCCCCTTGAGTCTCAGGTCCCGGTGGTCACTTGAGGTCACTGTGAGGTCTCAGGGCCTGGCAGTCAGGATGCAGGTCACCTGGGTACGTTGGACTGGGATCTGCAGACAGCTTTCTCCCCCGATGTCACGTCTGCACTGTGACCTGGCCCCTCCTGTCCCTGTGCAGGGCAGCGCTGGCGGGGCTGTCGCTGAGCTTGATGGAGCGCCTGGCCCAGGAGCGCGGCCCGGCCGTGGTGCGAATGCTGACCGTGCAGTACCGCATGCACCAGGCCATCATGTGCTGGGCTTCGGAGGCCATGTACCACGGGCAGCTCACGGCCCACGCCTCTGTGGCGGGGCAGCTCCTGAGGTGAGTGGCCTGGCTCTGGCCCACCCCGGCCTCCCCTCCTGTCTAAGCAGTAGTGTCGCGTGTGTGGAGCCCCGGCCAGCCTGGGAACTGGGCATTCGGTAGCCTCTCTAGTCTTGTTTTCATCTTTTGAGACAAAGTCTTGCTGTGACACCCAGGCTGGCCTAGAACCTGTGATTCTCCTGTCTCAGCCTCCCCCGTACTGGGACTGTAGGCTGTGCTCCCACGCCCGTCCTGTAGGAGCTCAACGCTGCCCTCTGTCCACCCCGTGCCAGGGACCTCCCAGGCGTGGCTACCACAGAGGAGACCAGCATTCCCCTGCTGCTGGTGGACACGGCTGGCTGCGGCCTGTTTGAGCTGGAGGAAGATGACAGCCAGTCCAAGGGGAACCCAGGTGAGCTTCCTGACGTGGGTGTCCCACCGACATCTCCAGGTACCTCCCACGGACCCCAGGCCACCCTTGAGATAGGGTGCTGAGGTCCCCCAAGCTGGGTGGTGCAAGGGAAGGGTAGAGGACGGGTACTGAGGGGCAGGAAGTATCCTGTTATTCCCAAGGCCCAATGCCCGAAAGGAAGGGCTTCGAGGGACTGTCGGCAGGCCTCAGTTTCTCAGCGGGCCTGCGCCTGGCCCAGTGCCAGTGAGACTTTTGTGTATGTGTATGTGTGTGCACGTGCACACACGTGCAGGCTGCTCCTTGGGCCTGAACTCTAGCCTGAGCACTGTCCATGAGCTGTTTTCCCCTGCTTCTGGTCTTCAGGCTTGAACTCTGGGCATAGGCACTGTGCCTGAGCTCCTTTTGCTCACAGCTAGCCCTCTACCACTGGAGCTGTCGTGCTCCTGCCAGCTTTTTCTGTGATTAATTGGAGATGAGAATCTCTCAGCCCTTCGTGCCAGGCCTGGCTTTGAACTGTGATCCTCAGATCTCAGCCTCCTGAGTAGCGAGGATGGCAGGCGTGAGCCGACTTCTGGCCGGTGGTGAGACTGTTCAGCCATTGGCAGTGCCTCCATGGCTGTCAGGACTCTTGGTCCTCACCTATGTGTGGAACATGGGTGGTTGGTGTCCTTGGCTCATTTGCGGGAGTGGAGCCCCTTCACAGGGGTCAGTTCCCAGGGAGCTCCCGCCTCGGGCCAGCACGGGACCTGCTCCTCAGGCCATGACTGGGCCGGCAGAGTGTATCCCGCACTAAAGCCTGCTCGGCCCCTCCAGGCGAAGTCCGCCTCGCCGCCTTGCACATCCAGGCTCTGGTGGACGCTGGTGTCCACGCAGGAGACATCGCCGTCATTGCACCCTACAACCTCCAGGTACGAAGGCCCTTGTTGTCCATGTCCCTCCTCCCAGGCAGTGTGAGGGCCTGGGGAGCAGTGGCCTCTGGCACGGGACAGCACGCATAGCTGCCATGAGGGAGGGGACAGGTCCTGCGGTCACTGCCTGCCGGGGGTGGCCCGTGGATCTTCCGTGCTGTGGTCCAGGAGTGATGCTGCCACCTTGTCCTCTCAGGTGGATCTGCTCCGACAGAGCCTTGCACACCAGTACCCTGAGTTGGAAATTAAGTCCGTGGATGGCTTCCAGGGCCGAGAGAAGGAGGCCGTGGTCCTGTCCTTCGTCAGGTCCAACAGGAGAGGTGCGAAGCCCCCTCAGAGCCCTGAGGCCACCGGTTCAGGTGGGGTGGGTCCTGCCTGTCCAGAGCCCAGCCTTGTCCTTGCCTGAGGGCTCTGAGAGGTCAGCAGGGCCTGGGGCTGGTTGCCTGAGCCATGTAACTCACCTGTAGACAGGGGAGCAGAAGGGAGAGTGGGGAATGGAGGGTGTGGTGTTCCAGGGAGCAGAGACCACAGAGGCTCCACGGTACAGAAAGCAGGTGGCTGAGCTGGGGGTGCAGGCAGGGAAGGAAGGGCTGGATGCTTCCTGAAGGAGATGGAGCCCTTTGAGCCCCGTGCTTGTCTGTGGGCCTCCGGGAGCCGCTGCTTTGTTGGTATTCCAGGTAGTGAGAATGTTGTTTCCAGGACCAGTGCTGGTGGCTCACCCCTGAGATGCCAGCTACTCAGGAGTGTCTGCCACACTTTTCCCTACGTGAACCAGCCAAAAGCCAGCGCTGGTGTGGGCCTTAAATGGTAGAGTCCTAGCTTTTGAGGAAAAAGCCAAGAGAGAGCAGGAGGCCCCGAGTTCAAGTCCCAGCACTGACACACATGGGTGTATATGCACACACACACACACACACACACAACTTTGTGTCTAGAAACAGCTTTTGTTGGTGGGCTTATGCACCCCTGAGGAGAGCCTGGACAGGAAAGGACAGAGGAAGGGCACGGGGTCTTCCTCTGTGTGTGCATGTGTGTACACGCACACGTGTATGCCACGGATGCTGTGGGGATGGGGGAGGGGCTCCCGGCCGTCTCACCCCTGGCCCTTCCCTAGGTGAGGTTGGTTTTCTGGCTGAGGACCGGCGGATCAACGTCGCCGTCACCCGCGCCCGGCGCCATGTGGCCGTTGTCTGTGACTCCCGCACGGTGAACAACCACGCCTTTCTGAAGACACTGGTGGATTACTTCACCGAGCACGGCGAGGTGCGCACCGCCTTCGAGTACCTTGAGGACATTGTCCCTGAGAACTACGCTCACGAGGGCTCTCAGGGTCCCAGCCGAGCTGCCACCCAGCCCAAGGGCCCTGCGTTCCTCAGCAAGCCTGGGAGTGGGCAGTCCCAGAGAGGCCGGGAGGCCAAGGCCACGTCCCAGCCAGAGCCCAGGAAGCCCAGCACGAGGCCCCCGCAGCCCTGCATTGCTGGGCGGCGCCCCGATGGCTCGGAGCGCCTGCGGGCCATGCTCACAGCGTTTGTGGGCAGTGAGGAGACGCGGCTGGAGTTCCCCACGTCCCTCAGCTCCCACGACCGGCTGCGGGTCCACCAGATTGCCGAGGAGCTGGGGCTGCGCCATGACAGTGCTGGGGAGGGGGCGGCGAGGTATGTCACTGTGAGCAAGAGGGGCGACCCGGGGGCCAGCATCCCGGCCCCCACCCCGCCGCCCATGGACGAGCCCCAGGGGGAGCAGGGTGGCCAGGAGCAGCCCGCCACGAAGGAGCAGCCCGCCACGAAGGAGCAGCCCCTGAGACGGCCGCAGAACAAGAAGAAGAAGAAGAAGAAGGAAGCGAAGGGTAAGTGCTGTCCTGTCGGCACCACCTGCAGCCCCCTGCACCCTTTCCCTTCTTCCCAGAGCCCTGCTCCGGAGGCGTCTTCCCCACACCCCAGATGCTTCTCGGCCATCCCCTGGGGACGGGAGGCAGTCACAGCTCCCGTGCTGCAGCCCTGTACCCTGCAGGGCCTGTGTCATACGCCAGGACTCTGAGCTGCGTGCTGCTCTGACCAAGGCCGTGCTGGTCTCAGGGTAGCTGTGGCCTCTGTTCCGCCTACCTCGTGTCCACTTGCTGGGGTACCTGGTCGTCCCTGCCCAGCCTCTGGCCGCTCTGGGGTTCCTGTTGGCAGGGCTGCTGGCGGTGGGCTCTGGGGGGTTTGGTCCGCCTGAGCAGAGCCACGTGGTTCAGATGCCTACTGAGCTGCTGCACGGGCTCCATGCTGGTGACAGGACAGTCACCCTGCTGCTGGCCGTGGCACCGCTGAGGACAGACTCTGGTTTTCAGTCTGTGAAGTGTGGCCTCCTGTGACCCCAGGGCCTATCTTCTACAAGAAGCTGCACTTTCCTGGGCTTTGAGGTGGCTAGGACATGGCCTTTGAGGGGCCTGCCCCACCGTGGGGACGCTGGCATCTCCACTTGGGGGTTTGGGTTTCAGGCACACTTTGTCTTCCCTCCATGCTCTTCCCTTGGTGCCGGCCATGCAGCAGCCCTCTCGTGGCTCACAGTGCAATAAGGGTAAAAGGGGCTCTGGCAGCCTGGGTGAACCGTGAGTCCCACTAGGAGAGCATTTGTGTGCTCTGGCCAGCCTGGACCAGGAGCTGGGCACACAGAGGGGACACAGCCTGCTGCCCAGCAGGACTGCCCTGGCCTTGCCCACTGGAGTGACACTTCCCCCCAGGACTGGTGGCCACAGCTCTGCCTGCAGAGGACCTTGACACCTTGCTGTCCGCTGTGACCAAGGCGGACAACACCTGCAGCTTTGCCAAGTGCATGGCCAGCATCGTGACCCTGGGCCAGCTCTGCCAGCTCTGTGGACACCGCTTCTGCCTCAGCCACCACCTGCCCGAGGTGGGTGATGGGAGGGGGTCGGCAGGCTGTGCTGCAGGGGGGCAGTGGTTGGGTTCAGGGCATTCATTCTAGTGCAGGCCAGCAAGTGTCTGTGACCCCTGCCCTGACGTGGCAGCAGGCAGCTTTCTAGTTTGTTCCTCCACTGGACAATCCATGGGACCTCTGTCCCTCGTGGCCAGGCTCACAGGTCTTTATGGAGTTGGGGCCAGAGCAGAGCTGGGTGTCTGTGTGTGAGGGAGTCTTGGCCTGGGGTTCTGTGAAGAGGCCAGTGTTGGGTACAGCGTCAGTGCCGAGACGGGGGAAGCCTGAGCCAGGGGAGCAGTGGCAGGCCTGCCTGGGCGTGCCAGTCGGAGCTGAGACCCCGGTTAGGGAGGAGATCCCCGAGCTCGGGTGATGGCCGGAAGGCAGGCTGCCCTTTCGGCATGTGGAGGCCCTGAACACGTGCAGGGAACTGTGGGGAGGTCAACCCCGGCTGGGGGAGTCAAGGGTGGTTGGAAAGTGCTTCATCCCCGGGCAGTGGGGAGAGAACCACAGCCAAGGGGTCTGTGGCCACTCTCCTGTCCTGCTCTCCAGGGACTTGAGCCCGGCCAGGTAGAGATGGATGTGTGGGGAGGAAGGACGTGTCCCTGGTCCGGCACTGGACCTCCTTGCTCCAGCTCCTCGGGCAGCTGACCCTTGCCCTTCCCCCGGTGACTACCCTTTTCCCCCACAGATCCATGGCTGTGGTGAGAAGGCCCGCGCACACGCCCGCCAGAGACGCCGCCGGGAGGCAGTCCCCAGTGCGGGCAGCGGGGCTAAGGACAGGCCCCTGGACCCCGCCAGGAGGGCCCAGCTGCAGAGGAGGCTGGATGTGAGGCTGGGCGAGCTCAGCAGTCAGAGGAGCAGCAAGAGGAAGGAGAAGGAGAGGGGGACATGAGCCTGCATGTGTGCTCAGAGGGCCAAGACCGACAGCCCTTGCGGCCAGACCTGGCCCAGGCGCCTCGGTCTGTTGCCATGGGGGGCTGTGGGCCGAGTTCTGCGTCCTCCCTGAACCCTGGCCAAGCTTCCTGGAGCCACCTGGCTGGCCTCTCACCACCAAAGCGCCTGTGCCTGGTGCGGGGATGGGACAGGCAAGAGCCGGAGGCCTGCCCCGCTGCCCCGCTGAGCAGCGTCTCCTCTCGTGCCACATGTGGCCAGCTGTCCACTGGGCCTGGCTGGGCCTGCTGGGCAGCCATGAGAGCCGCATGTTGCCCACAGATCCGCAGCCTCCGAGCAGCCTTCGCGCGTGTTATTTGAAGAGAGCCTCAGGAGATAATGTTGTTTAGAAATGAAGCATGAACGCATGCCTGCAGTATCCACCGTGCACTTTTCCTCCCCTCCCGTGGCGCTCTGTGGCGTGGCTGCTGTGCAGAACGGCACATTGCGCGTGGAGAGCGTTGGTTCAGGTGACACGGAGGCTGGCGGCGTGGGCGTGCAGGGCCACCGCTGCACCATCCTACTCCTGTCAGCAGGAATGGAGGGTTAGTATTGTGGGCGGTGAGGGAGTGAAGCCCAGGCAGGGTAGAGGGGGCCCCCAGCCTGGCAGGCCTCCAGGGAGGAGAGGGGGCTGCCCTTCCCTGCGTCCCACACTCTCGCCTCCCTCCAGCCCTCCTCGTTCTTCTTAAGTGCTGCTGCATATGGCTTGGTATCTGAGAGTCCCTGGGACTTGAACTCAGGACCTGGGCCCTGTTCCTGAGCTTTTTTGCTCAAGGCTAGTGCTCTACCACTTGAGCCACAATGCCACTTGTGGCTTTTTAGTGATTCATTGCAGCCATGATCCTCCAATGTCAACTCCTGAGTAGCTAGGATTACAGACGTGTGTCACGAGTGCCTCGCTGAGAGTCCCTGATTCTGGCCTCCGCTTCCCTATGAGTCTGGAGGTTGTCCCCGCCCCTGCCCTCAGCTGCCCTTCCCAGCTCTGTCCCTGGCCCCTGCTCCCCAGCCCCTCGTCGCTGTGCTCGGTGGCTTTGGAGTTGAATTGTCTGGAAGAGGGAAGGGACTGGGACCTGGACACGTGCTGAGATACAGCAGAGCATGGGGTGCAGCAGTGGTGCTGAGGGGAGGAGTCCAACAGGAACTGGGGCTCACTGGAGGCCAGGCCTCCTGAATGGGTGGTCAGCTGGATCTGGATCCTCAGACCTCGCCCAGCTACAGCAGGGCTGGAATCTAGACAGCCAGTCAGGGGCACCTGGGTCAGCCAGCTGCTGGCCATGCCCTCTGCTTGCCTCCTGGAGAAAGCCTCACTGCAGAAGGAAAGGTGGCCAGAGAGAAGCATCTGAAAGCGGCAGTGGGGGACTGTGAGATGACCCAGCCCAGCCATAGCACACGCCACATCTCTTCCCCAGCCTTCCTAGAGTTCTGAACTCGTAAAGCCCCCATCCTTTCTTTCAAATTTTAATTTTAATTTTTTGGGGGGGGCTTCATTAAAGTTGTCGTGGGTATGCAACTTGAGTAAAGGACTTTTGCTGGTGCGGTCACGCCCACCTCTGTGTAGCTGTGTGTTTGGAGGCAGGGCTGAATGCTGTCACTAGAAAGCAGGATTGAACCCAGGCCCAGTGGAGCCACCCAGGGGCTGTCCTGCCAGGAGGGTTTCAAGCAGAGGAAGGGAGCCAGCATGGGCCATGTGAGAAGCCTCCAGAATTGGCAGCTGGGGTCCGAGTGCCAGCATGCCCACACACTGGTGAGTGGTTTCAGCAGTCGTTGGAAAGCCCCTTCCTTGCCAGCTGTGCCAAGTAGCCCAGGATGGCCCACAAGCTTCCCTGCATGCCCGGGGCCTACCCTCATGGCACCAGTGTATGGCCATCACACTTCCCCGTGTCCCCACAGTGTCCCCTTAGCTTTGATGGGCACTCATGACTTGGCTGAGTTGGAGTTGGCGACAGTAGGTGTCCGTTTCTCATCCTGAGACACTAGCTAGGAAAATGCCTGTGTTAGCTTGCTTGAGAAAATGGCCCAGCAGTGTCCTCCAGCTGGACAGGTTAGTTCAGAATAGAAGATCAGTTGAGGCCAAACATGTCCCTGGTCAGAGGGCAGACTGCTGGCTAAGACTGAGGCTGACTGAGGGTCCCCCAAATTGGGGTGTCAACATTTAGAGCCCCAGGAGTCCTTCAGCCACCCCCGTGTAAACACCTGGCTTGCTTTCAGGTCACAGCCCACCCTGCTGGGTGGCCCTTGTTCTGGGTACTCTCTGCTTTGTTTGGGGCGCTACCCAGAGGGACAGATGGCCCAGAGGGAATGCTGGGCACCGGCTGCTCTGGGAAGCTTTGGGCCCAAATACAATCTTGGCATTGAGCAGGAATTTTGGTCCATGCCAGGAGTTGGGCAAAAGCCGCAGCCTTATTTGGTGTGGAAACTTCTTTGCCGGAGGCAGAGAGCAAGCAGGCCTTGCGGGTGGGCGGGCGGGCAGCAGCAACGTGGCCGTTCTCCCCACCCAGGACCTGCTCAGGGGCCACGGAGAGCCACCAGAGCTTCCCCCCTGCTTTTGGCCAGCAGCCTGACTTTGCCCAGCGGGAGAGCTGCGGTCCCGTGGGTCCTGCCTTCCTGCCTTGGTGCCGTGAGACGGCCCTGTGGCCTCCAGAGGCGCAGTTAAAACATGTCACCCCAAAACCACCCCACGGTGACCCTCACCCCCAGCTGCCACCCCAGGACCACTGGGCGTCTTGTCTCTGTCCCTCGAAGGTGGTCTGTCCTGGAGATGTGAGCACACGTTTGGTTGTCTGGGCTCGTCCTGGCTCACTTATGTTGGCAGGAGGACGACTGCCATGCTGGCCCCGCCGGTGGCCAGTGTCTGGCCCCTGTCGGGGCCGTTGGGAGCTCGGGCTGCAGGGGTATTGATGTTCAGGTCTTGGTGAAAATGTGGGTTCTCATTTTTCTAGGGTATTGTTCGTTTACTTTTCCTTGAACTCAGAACCTCACACTCAGGCTCAGCTCGCTCACAGCTGGTATTCTTCCACTTGAGCCACATCTCCAGCAGTGCTTTTATGCCAGCTAATGAGATGGTGTCTTGACAATTTTTCTGCTTGGGCGGGCTTTGAACCTTGATTTTCAGATCTCAACCTCCTGAGTTGTTAGGGTTACAGGGTGAACCCATCGGCGGTTTTGTTTGTACTGGAAATCGAACCCAGGGTCCTGACATGCTAGGGAAATGCTGTACCACTGAGGCACCCCGCCTTTGCCTGGTGTTACAGGGTTGGTTGTCATTGAGATTTGAGCTGCTGCTAGTCTGCATAAAGGCTTTTCCCCGGTGTGGGATAAATGACTGGTACCTCCCAAACTTGGCCTGTCTGCCTGCCTGCCTGCCTTCGCCGTCCCCTCCTCCTCCTCCTCCTTGCTTGCTTGTTGGTTTGCCAGTCTTAGATCTTGAACTCAGGACCTGGGTGCTGTCCCTGAGCTGCTTTTGCTCAAGGCTGCCACTCGACCACTTGGGCCACAGCTCCACTTCCACCTTGTTTTGAGTTGTTTATTAAAGAGTCTCAGGACTTTCCTACCCAGGCTGTCTTCAAACTGCAATCCTCAGATCTCAGCCTCCTGACTAGCTAGCTAGGGTTATAGACATGAACTATGGGCATTCGTCCTGAAGTGCAGAAGTTTTGATTTAATGAAGTCGATTGATCAAGGTTGATTTTCTTTGATTGCTTTACTTTTGGTGTGGTGACTAACATCACTTTTCTAAAAAGTTTTCAGGGGTGTCATATTTTCTTCTAGACATTTTCTAGCTTTAGCTTTTACGTTTGAGTCTGTGATCCATTTCAAGTTTGTGTGTGTGTGTGTGTGTGTATCTATTTAGTGCTGGTCCTGAGGATTGAGCTCAGGGCTTGGGTGCTAGCCCTGATTTGTCTTTGCTCAAGTCTAGTGCTCTACTACATGAGCCGCGGGGTCCCTTCTGGCTTTTTTGGCAGTTAGTTGGAGATAAGCGTCTCGCAGACTTTCCTGCCTGAGCTGGCTTCTCCCGTGATCCTCGGATCTTGACCTAGGATTACAGGAGTGAGCCGTCTGTGCGCCCAGCCTCAGTTATTTATTTTTGGTGACAATATAGTTTGTAGTCAGAGCCTTGTGCTTGCTAAGCGTAGGGGTATATATGTGTGTGTGTGTGTGTGTGTGTGTGTGTGTGTGTGTGTGTGTGTGTGTGTGTGTGTATACTGGTCATGGGACTTGAACCCAGGGCCTTGCACTCTCCCTTAGTTTTTTCACTGAAGTACTCTGCCACTTGAGCCACAGCCCCACTTATGGTTCTTTGTTTATTAATCAGAAATAAGAGTCTCTTGGACTTGTCAGCAGGGCTGGCTTCAAACCTCCACCCTCCTCCCCAAGGGAAGGGGGGGGGCTTGCTGTTACCATGGCAACATAACATACTTCCCCAAACTCTGGGGACCATCCACCATTCATCATGTTCATGGGCTGTGTGGCTTGGAATGTGGGCAGAGCTCAGCAGGACAGGCGGGGTAGTGGGGGGGGGAAGGCCAGCAGCTTGTTTCAAGAAGGGACCAACCCTGAGGGGAATTATTCCCCTGGCCTGCCCAGAGGTGCTGTGTGAGTGTTTGACTTGAGCTGAGACCACCGAGTCTTTGCTAAGCTCGCTGGTGCCCCCTGTCCACCCACCCTGGCACGCCAGCCCTGAGCTGAATACCCATCCTCTTGGCTGTGGGTGGCAGTGATTTGCTGATGACTAGAAAATTCCCTTGTCATAGATTCTAGATCCAGTGGCAAGGGTCCTTGTAAGGGACACTCGGGGACATCGGGGAAGGGCGGAGGTTGTCTGAGATGGACAGTCGTCATCCAGGAAGTCCTGGCAGGGCCGTTAGTGAGAGCCCGGCAAGGTGACATTGGCTGGAATGTCTGGCTGATGGGCCTTTCAGTGTAGTGTGTGGATCTTGCAGCCTCTTTGTGCCAATGACTGTGTCTGTGAACAATACCCAGCCCCTATGTGTGGAAGGGACCAGTTCTAGTGACATTGTGCAGCTCCCTGAACTTTGTTTTTTTTGTTGTTGAATTAAGATTTAAAAAAAGTTGAGGGGCTGGGAACGTGGCTTAGTAGAGTGCTTGCCTACCATGCAAGAAGTCCTAGGTTCAGTTCCTCAGTACCGCATACACAGAAAAAGCCGGAAGTGGTGCTGTGGTTCAAGTGGTAGAGCGCTAGCCTTGAGCAAAAGCAGCTCAGGGACAGCGCCCAGGCCCTGAGTAGGCGGGGCTAGCAGACAGACGGAGCGGAGCGGGGCAGGGGAGGGGAGTCGAAAGAGGAGGAGTGATGGGGGCCAAAGCCCTGGGATAGGCGCTGTGGACCAGGGGAGGACCAGGGGAAGGCGAGGTGAGTGAGGAGAGGAGTGTGTGTGCGTGGTTGCTTTGTGCATGGCTGTCCTGCAGGTGTGCAGGAGGGTGCCTGGCAGCCCAGGCTTCAGAGTGGATCAGGAGGGGCAGGGTGTGGAACTCAGTAGACCACGGACTCTGCAGTGGTGAGGGTGGATCTGAAGAAGGCGAGTGCCTGGTGGCTTGGATTCCCGGGCAGGTGGCACACAGGGTAGGATGGGGCAGGGGCCGTGGCACTGGCTCTTTGTGGACGGAAGTGCAGCACATGGTCTTTGTTCTTCCTGGCGTCGACAGTTGCCTCCTTTTTTCCCATTTGCTCCCTCTTGCCTGTGCCATCACGAAACCAGAAAAGCTGTTTCTGCCCCTTAGATTTTTAGGCCTTTCCTTTCCCTACCCGATCCAGGTTGGAAAGAGTTTTCTCCCTGGAGCGGAAGGCCTTGCCCCACCTGCCCGGCCTGTTTCTTGCTTTGCTTTGGCATCCTGTCCTCACTGGCGTGTCTCAAGAAGGCTTAGAGCTGATGGAAAGTCGGAACCCGTGGAGAGGTGCCAACCGCCTTCACTGTGTCTGGAGAGAGACCCTGGTTCCCGTGGGGGGACCTCTGCAGATCCTCCCCGCTGTGGTGAGGCCTTGTCTCCCAGGGGTCCATTCTCCCCATGTGACACAGAGCCACATGGTACACAGAGCCGTGGCCCAGTCTTGCGCCCTGAGCCCCTGAGAAAAGGCATACTGTGGAAGGGACTGGCAGGGAAAGCATTGCTCTGGCTCCAAAAATGGAGGAAAGCAGCTGGGCTACATGGGACAGCCTTTGCCTGCAGCTGGGGTACTCATTCCATGGCCCAAACTGCAGCCACACACCGCCATGTGCCAAATATACAGTGAAGGGCAGAGAAGGGTTCATTTCCTGGTCCAGACAGCCGTGGGGAGACAGCACTTTGGTTCCTCTGCAGCCACCTTGTGTGCAGACATGAGGTTCAGGTTTATAGACAAAGAGCCACGGGCAGGGGAGAGTCCAGCCTGACGCTGGTCACCATGTGGCAGTGTTTGGGGAGAAGTCACCACAGCTGTGGTCGTGGGCAGGGGCACACTGGTCAGCGCAGCCTGTGCTGGGCAGGCTTTGGCATCCCTCACGGGTAGTTTGAATCTCCAGAAGGACGTTACTGGTCAGCGACTAGCCTTGTCCTTCCTGGATTCCAAGGTGATCAGTGACTGCAGAGAGAATGACCCACAGCAGAGACACCGCGTGGGGCGGGCGGAGACATCAGTCTTTTCTCTTGCTTTTAGTTCATTCGTGGGCCCAGCAAAAGCTGTCAGTAAACACCTCTTCCATGCCTAGCAAGCACAAGGCTCCAAGTTCAAACCTCGTTATGACCAACAAAACACCTGAGGAGGGGCCGCTGTCCAAAGCCTGCAGGCTGCGTCTAGAAACTAGGAAGGCAAAGAAATAACCTCCCCGCCCCAACACACAGCAAGCACACTGTGAGCCATCCCTGAAGACAGGGCAAGTTGGTGCTGCTTTATACTGCCACGCTGCCGAGCCTTTCCCAGACTGGAATAAAACCACGAACAGGAAGCTGGGACCTCTCCCGGTGCCTTCTCTGCCACTCAGCTGGGTGGGTTGCTTTTTCCCCCCCTTCCAGTCCTGGGGCTTGAACTCAGGGCCTGGGCACTGTCCTCTGACACTTTTTGCTCAAGTCCAGTGCTCTGACACTTGAGCCATAGCACCATTTCTGGCTTTTTCTGTGTTGTACCAAGCAATCGAACCCAGGGCTTCATGCGTGCTAGGCAAACACTCTACCACTAGGCCACACTCCTGGCGCCGTGGGTTGGCTTTGGATGTCAAGTGCTAAGCTCAGACACGTCTGTCTGTGCCTGCCGTGCCAGCTCTCTGTGCCAGGCTCTGGTGGTGACTTAGCAGCTCGGAGCCCTCCCTCTCCCAGGGCCTCCAGGCCCACGGCTGCTGCCTCCTGGCTTGTGGAGAGCCACTTGAGCCTCCCGTGCCTGCTTGTGGAGGGGCTCCTGCACTGCCCGCCCTTTGAGAACTGACTGTGACCCCATCCTGTGTGAACTCCTTTACTCCGCATGCCAGCCTCGGGATCGCACCAGGCCCCTCTCCCCCCCAGGCCGGGCCAGGGAACCTGAGTGCTGGGTAAGTTTTCGACAGGTGCTCTAGTGCAAGGCACGGGGGTTCAGAGTGTTTGGCACGGCCTTCTGTCCCCTGGCAAGCTGGTGAGGTGCAGTGGTACTGGTGACATAGACCAAGAGGACAGTCACATGACAAGGAGTGATGTGGTTAATGTCATAATGTGCCACCAAACGGCCGGCAGCGTGGCCTGGTGGAAGAGTGCTTGCCTAGCATGCGCAAAGACCCAGGTTCGATTCCTCAGTACCACATACATAGAAAAAGGCAGAAGTGGCGCTGTGGCTCAAGTGTAGAGCTTCAGCCTTGAGAAAGCCCAAGGACAGGGCCCAGGCCCTGAGTTCAAGCTGCGGGACTGGCAAATAATAATAATGTGCCACCAAGGATCTGGGTCCCCAGGGAGATACAGCACTCCTGAGCACATCTGTTCCTCATGACAGTCAGCAGACAAGGTGCAGCGCCCGTACCCACCGGCAGTTACAGATGCTCTGCACCCTCCTTCACCCACGGTCCCGTGCGCGCGCGTGTCCACAGCGACACCGGGGTCTCATGGAGTCATGCTGCTCCTGGGGCATCTTAGAGACGAGCGTGGACTTGAGCCGCTGCCCGCACCCCTGCTGTCCTGGCCTCCCGCCATGCCAGGCAGCCGGTGCACAAGCGTGTCTGCCCAGCGTTGTCCCTGGGCCTGAGGATGGCAGGACACCAAACAGACATGGTCTCTGCCCTGGCAGTGAACAGAGACCCTTATCCAGTCAATGCATTGGAGGAGATGAATCAGGAGTGAGAGGAGAGGGTATTTGTGCATGCGTGTGTTGCAGTATTCCATGGCAGATTGTCAGGAAGGACCTCTCTGCGGCAGTGACGTTGGGCAGTAAGGGATACAACTGGGTATGCAGGAGAGGGAAGTGGCAAGTGCCAAGGCCCTGTGGCACAGCGGGCAGGGAATGAGTGGCCATGTAGGACCCCTGGTGTACAGGAGCCCATGCAGAAGGGGCAGAAAGGGGTCCCATTTGCATGAATTGTGCAGTGAGCAGCCAGGCCCAACACAAGCATAATCAAGCATGTATTAGATGCCTGGTGTTTGCATGGTTGGTGCAGGGTACTGGCTGTCCACTGGAGTTAGTGTGTATCTTTTGGGGGCGACTGGCCCAGGGTAGGGGTTATAACTTGGTGGCCCCTGAGTTCCCCTCTTGGTCATCCTGTGCCCTGGCCCAGTTTCTGGAAGCTTCCCAGGTCCTTCCTGCCTTTGTTGCCATCCAAGGGGGAGAAGTGGGGGGTGCAGCCTTGTCCAGGGCCGTGGCTCCTCGGCCCCTCCTGGTCCCTGCTGTCCCCCGAGCAGGCCATCTGTGCAGCTCAGATGGCTTCGTACACACTGCCAGCTCTGGCCTACGCACACAGGCCCTGGGGCCCAGCTCTGTGCGGCTGGGAAGAGGCCCCCAAGTGCCCGAGGCCCCCAGTGCCCCGACCTCTACCCCCACAGGCCCGGACCTCCCGATAGCCCAGCCGCTGGAGGGGCAGCATGGGGCCGGGTGCCACCTCCTTGTGATGGGGGATTTTCTCCCCACCCCACGCTCGCCTGGCTTCCCCTGGGTGCCCGGCCCAGCACGGCCCCCAGGGCCCCTGCAGCCTCCGTCTGCCTGGACTGCTGTCACAGACTGGGGACGTGACTGCAGACCCTCCCTGTGCCCACAGCCAGGTCTACCGGCGTAGGACCAGAGCCAGGGCAGGGACAGATGCCAGGGTGGGCACCATACCTGGAGCTGGGTGAGCAGGGTCTGCTGCCTGGGGTCTCCGGGGATGGGAAGGCCAGCAGTGTGAAGGGAGGGGCCTGTGACTGAAGGGAGGGGCCCAGCTCGCTTTACCTGCTCAGCATGGAGACGATGGTCAGCATGTGGGGGGCCGTACTCTGGCCCTGGGTGGGCATATGGTGCCCGCTGCCCCAGGCTGGGAGCAGGTGCTCTCACTGCCCAGGGGTGGCTCAGGCCCTTGTCAGAGCTTAATGGATCCGTGACAGTCCGATGTAGAGCAGAGACAGGCCCAACATGGTGTGTGGAGGTACCCCTGCTTCCCCAGGTTTTAAGCACCTCTTAAAAATGCAGTGCTGAGAGTGACATTGCCCAAGAAGAAATTACAGAACTGTAACCTATCTGTGGCCTTTATAACAATAACAACAACAACAACAAAAGGCAATGCTTGGGGGGGGGGCTCACCTGTAATCCTAGCTGCTCAGGAGGCTGAGATCTAAGGATCATGGTTCAAAGCCAGCCCAGGCAGGAACCAGAGAACTGGAAGGGGGTACTGTAGTTAAAAGTGGTAGAGTGCTAGCAAAAGAGCTCAGGACAGCACCCAGCCCATGAGTTTGGACCTCACCACTGACCAAAAAAGAAAAAAGCCAAAGGGGCCGGGAGTTTGGCCTCGTGGTAGAGTGCTTGCCTAGCAGGAACAAAGACTGGGGCTCAATTCCTCGGTACCACATACATAGAAAAAAGCCGGAAGTGGTGCTGAGGCTCAAGTGGTAGAGCTCTAGCCTTGAGAAAGTCCAAGGACAGTGCTCAGGCCCTGAGTCCAAGCCCAGGACTGGCAAAAGAAAAAGAAAAAACCGGGCTGGGAGTTTGGCCTAGTGGTTAAAGTGCTTGCCTAGCATGCGCGAAGACCCAGGTTCGATTCCTTGGTACCACATACATACAAAAAAAAAAGCTGGGAGTGCTGAGACTCAAGTGGTCGAGCTCTAGCCTTGAGAAAGTCCAAGGACAGCGCTCAGGCCCTGAGCTCAAGCCCAGGACTGGCAAAAAAAAAAAAGAAAAGAAAAAGAAAAAACCAAAAGTGGAGCTGTGGCTCAAATGGTAGAGTGCCAGCCTCAAGCCAAAACGGTCACATGAAAACATGAGGCTCTGTGTTCAAGCCCCTTCCAAGTCAGATCACACACACACACACACACACACACACACACACACACACACCCACATCCTTGGGATGAAGGTGTGGACAAGGCTTTTGGGTACACAAGCAGGAGACCTGGATGCTAAGAACTGCCATGCTTGAAGCATGAACTGGGAGGGTCCACACGTTCTGATAGCAGCCCAGGGCCACTGAATGGTTCTCATCCCTTCCTTCTCCCCTGGCCCCTCACCATGCCCCAGCGGGCACCCGCCTTGGCCTCCAGGACCCAGAGCCCCACACCTGATGTTTATGGAGAGAACACAAAGACGAGGGCTGCGGGGGGCCTGGCATGAGGCCTGCCCACCTCTGCCCCAGCCTCATGCTGCCTCTGCAGGAATGTGCCGCCCTCCCCAAGCCTGGGCCCGTGGTGGGCCTCCAGTCTTTGCTTTGCTTTCCAAGATACACAAGCACCCCAGAAAGCCTGTGGGGAGGGGGAGCCCCTTGTTTGTGCCAGAGCAGAGCAACATTTGAAAGGGAATGAAAACCACACCAAAAAAAAAAAGGCTTTGGGGGGCGATTTTCCATTAATCAGTATTTTCCATCTGTTTTATTTTTCTGTTAAAGAAGAGCCTGCGCTTTGATTCAGCTTTCTTGTTTTTGTCTTCTCTGACATGCCGTGGAGGTGAGCCCGGCTGACCCCCTCGACCCCAGGAACTTCAGGATCACTGTGTACCCCTGCCCAGTTCATGTGCTTTTGGTTTTGTTTTTCTTACTTTTACTTTTTTTTTTTTTGCCAGTCCTGGGGCTTAAACTCAGGGCCTGCGCACTGTACTTGGGCTTTCCTCAAGGCTAGAGCTCTACCACTTGAGCCATAGCACCACGACATCCGGCTTTCTTTTTTTCCGGTTGTGGGGCTTGAACTCTGGACCTGGGCATTGTCCCTAAGCTCAAGGCTGCTACCCTATCCCTTGAGTCACAGTGCTACTTCAGTGTTGTGGTGATTAATTGGAGATGAGAGTCTCATGGACTTTAGTGCTCCGGTTGGCTTTGAACCACGATCCTCAGATCTCAGCCTCAAGAGTAGCTAGGATGACAGGCGTGAGCCACCATGCCTGGCCACTTCTGGCTTTTTCTATGTATGTGGTACCAAGGAAGTCAAAACTGGGTCTTCGTACATGCTAGGCACACTCTACTACTAGGCCACACTCCCGGCCCCGGGTTTTGTTTATTTTGACGGTCCTGGGTTTTGAACTCAGGGCTTCATGCCGCCAGGCAGGTGCTCCACGACTTCCGCCACAGCCCCAGCCCTTTAGTTGCTTTTAGTTATTTTTCAGATAAGGGTTTGAGTTTTTGCCTACGCTGGCTTCAGACAGCGATCTTTTTCCTTGTACCTTTGCAGACCTGGGGGACAGATAGGCACCTCCGTACCTGACATATGGACCGAGATGGGGGCTTTGCTCCCGTTTATTTCAACCAGAGTCCTCCCATCTCCACGCTCTTGAGGAGCTGGGATTACAGAGGTGATCACAGTGCCCAGTCTCCCCCTTGTCCTCCAGTGGTCACCCTCCGGTGCCCGTGTGGGATGGTACCCCAAGCTTTGAACTCAGCCTTCACCGTTGCTCGGTTGTTCCTCTACCTCCTGAGCTACCCCTCCAGCCCAGCTTTTTTAGCTAGTTGCTTGGTGATGGAATCTTGAAGACTTTTCTTCCCAGGCTGACTTGGCACTGCAGTCCTCAGTCTTCTGAGCCCCAGGTACCTGGTGTGGGTTGTTTTTGAGATGGGGGCTCTCTTTCTGCTGAGGTCTGGGCCCGGTCTGTGGGCATCCTGTGTTTCCATTCGGGTTGTAGCGGGGTGACGGGCATGTGCCACTGTGCCTGCTGCCATGTCCTTCGGCGTTGCTCAGGAAGGCTGATTCCTGGCATCTCCTCGCAGCCCCTCCCCTGCACACAGTGGGGCGGGGGCAGACCTGGGCCACTGGGAGACACAAAGACCCTGACTCCCTGGCCTTCGCTTGGCTCTGGACACTCACGGAATGTGCAGTCCCGAGGCTTCCAAGGAGCTGGCTGGCAGCCAGACCCCACGCCTGGCAGCCACGATCCCCAGGTGTTTTTTGGTGTGGAGGGGGGGTAGGGGGGTTATGACCTGTGATCTGTGAGTTGGGGCTCAGGCAGTCAACACCCCCCACTTCTCCATTAGAGGGGAGGGAGTGGGGAGTACCTGAGCCTGGTCCAAGAGGACTTGAAGGTCAGTTCTTCTGACCACAATCAGTCCCAGGAGTTTCCTGGGAAGCACAAAGGAAAAGTTGCCGCCCTTCTTCTGAGGACCCTGAGGGGTGGAAGGGAAGCTAAGAAGTGTGTGTGTGTGTGTGTGTGTGTGTGTGTGTGTGTGTGTGTGTGTGGCGGGGGGGGGGGAAGGAGTGCAAGCCTGAGAATCAAGGCTGCAGTGGGAGGGGATCCGTTCCCATTGGTAGTTTCTGTTCTCCCTGGACTTGGACTTGGAAGCTACTAAAATCAAGCGCCTCCTGCATCTGATCTACTTTGACTTCAGTTTTGTTCTGGGAGGGTCCAGAGCGTCCGCATGTATGACCACACTCTGGGCCTCCGGGCCCCTGGGTTGACGTTGTCCACGAGGGGCCTGCCTGGCTGGGAAATGAGCCAGTTCACTAGCATCGCTAGGGCGCAGCTGGATGGAGAGGTGTGGACTGGGTCCAGGGCACTGGCCATGGCACGGGTCCCCAGATCGGTTCTGTGGGAATGAGGGCGCGGTGTGGATGAGCCCTGGGCTCACAGATCCACACAAGTGGAGGCTCCGGGCTGCAGACCTTCACACTGAGTCATCGCTGCGGCCAAATACCTGGAGAGGAGGGGGATCTGCTCGGCTCCTGGCGCCAGGGAATTCAGCCACGGTCCCGGGCCCAGGCCCTGGGACTGAGCATCATGCTGGCAGGCGGGGCCTGTGGAGGAAGCTGCTCACCTCATGGTGGACAGGAAATGACCCTCAGAGCTCCAGCCCCAGGGACTCACTTCCTTCTCCCAGGCCCTAGAGCTTCCAGAATGTTCCTAAACAGCACTTCTAGCTGGGGAGCAAGCACCCCCTGTAGCAGAAGCTGGTGAGGACAGTGCGTGGCCGGGTCCCTCCCGGGTAGGCCCCTCCCTGAGCCGGGTCCTCACCACCCCAACACCGCTGCCCACCACCACATGGCACTCTCCAGTGTCTGCCCCCAGATGCGGTCCTGCTGTCTTGCGAGGACGCCAGACACATTGGCTCAGAGCCCCGGAATTCACCAGGGCCTCCACCTAATTGGCAAGACCCGCCTTTTATTGGTTTATTTGTTTGCATGTTTGGTGTGCAGGTGAGGCTGGTGGGTGGGGTCAGGTGGGCCCCCCCCGAGGGGCCTGGGTCTCCACTGCAGAGTGCTGGCTGCAGCCTCACTCCAGGAGTCCCCCGTGTGTGTGTGTGTGTGTGTGTGTGTGTGTGTGTGTGTGAGAGAGAGAGAGAGAGACAGAGAGAGAGAGAGAGGGAGAGAGAGAGAGAGAGGTCTCACCACTTATCTCATGCACCACATCAAAGACATGGAGAGTGGAGGCCATGAAGTGGGGAGAAGGAAGGATGTGGAGGAGGGGAGTCGTGGAATAGGGAGGATGTAGAAGGGTGGGGAAGGCAGATGAAGAGAGCTGGCCCATGCAGGTGGGAGCTGGAGCTGTGTACCCGGAGCCTGGAGAGGAGAGGGGTGAGAGGGGTGCAGTGTTAGCATCCTGTCCCTGCACTTTCTGTGCTTCCTCGCAGTCTCCATCCTTGAAGCAAGGACGTCAGCTAACTGAAAGAAACTCAAGGCTGCCATCCGTGGTGAGAACACTGGTCACGCTGCCTGGCAGGCCATCTGTCCTCAGTGGGTAGTTTAAGTCCTTGTCATAAAGAGCCACTCTTGGTCTTCCTCGGGTGACTGGAAAGTGACACAGAGAAAAGGCCACCCAACACAGACATGTCAGGCCTTCTTCCTGCTTTTAGTTAATTCCTGGGTCATTTTTAGGTGCCTCTCATAGTTTACCACCATCAAGACGGGAGACCACTGTAGTGGGGTGTTCTAACTCTAACAAAGGGGACTAAATGAGCTGGGTACAGCAGTATACACCAGTAGTAGGTCCAGCTACCTGGAAGGCAGAGGCTGGAGGATCACTTGAGCCAGCCTGGATAACATACTAAGACCTACCCACTACTGGGGCGGAGGGGGGGGGAGAAGCCAAGTGCCAGTGGCTCATTCCTGTAATTCTTAGATACTCAGGATGCTGAGCTCTGAGGATCAAGGCATCACCACCACCAACCAAAATCTGGAAGTGGTGCTGTGACTCAGGTGGTAAAATGCTAGCGTTGAGCAAAAAAATAAAAAACTCAGGGACAGCGCCTGGGCCTTGAGTTCAAGCCTCAAGAACTGAATGAATGAATGAATAGTTCCGTGCAGCAGTGACTCACATTCATAATCCTCGCTGCTCAGGAGGCTGCCTTCTGAGGACTGAGGTTAGACCACAGCCCATGCAAGGAAGTCTATAAAACTTTTACTTTCAACTAACCAGCAAAAATCTCGACATGGAGCTGCGGCTCAAGTGGTAGAACGCCAGCTTTGAGTGTAAAAGCTCTGGGGCAGTGTCCAGACTCTAGAATGGGCACTAAATAAATAACTAAATAAAATTAATTTAAAAATCTTAAAACGGGATGATGATAAAGGGGCTCGCTGGGCCCTGTAGCTGGCCTGTCCACTTCACACAAGCAGCCACCTCCTCTCCTCCTGCCTGGGTTCTGGGCTGTGCATAGAGGCAATCTGGGGGATTTGATGAGTAGGAAAGCGCCTCTTAATGTAGCTAGTGGCAAGCCTTTGGGGACCCGGGGCCCGCACCCAGCCAGCCAGCCAGGAGCGTGCAGGCCAGGGCCTGGCGAACATGTCTGGGCCTGGGATGCCAGGCGGGGCCCCTCAGATGCTGCGGTTGCTGGGGGTGGGCGGCGCCTCCCGGTCCTCGGGCATGGGCTCCTCGTGCAGGGCGCGGGCCAGCACGGCCCCCAGGGACTGGCCCAGCCCCCGGTGCTGGCGGCTGCCCACCAGGAAATAGATGAGGGGGTTGGCGCTGCTGCTCACGACGGAGGACAGCAGCAGGGGCCCCTCTGCACCCGCGTGAACAGGACGGCCGTGGACACGATCGGGAGGGGCGTGAGGACGCCCAGGATGAGGGCGCTCAGCGCCATGTCCACTGTGAAACAGTGGTGCTGGTCGGGGCTCCAGAGCCAGCTGCAGAAGGAGGCCAGCCCGTTCATGAGCAGCGCCAGCGTCCAGAGCCCGGCGCAGCCGCTGGGGCCGGCGGCACTTGTACCAGACCGGGAAGAGGACGGACAGGCAGCGCAGGCTGCTGATGGCTGTGAGGAGGCTGAGGCTGGCCGTGTAGGCGAAGTACTTGGTTCTCCTGAGGACCTCGTGGGCCTGGCACACCGGCTCTGCCCGGCCCAGGCTGGCCAGGGGCTGCGTCACCAGAAGCAGCAGAGACGCCATGCACAGGAGGAAGAGGAGGTCGGCACCGCCAGGTTGAGCACGGACACGCAGAAGGGCGCCCTCCTCGCGCGGAAGCTCAGCAGCCAGACCACCGGGCCGTTGCCCACCACGCCGCACACGCACGCGGCCACGGCCAGCGAGCTCACCACCAGGCAGCCGCCGCCACCCCGTCCACCGCCGGGCGCTGCACCGCGGGCTGCTCAGGGAGCCGCTCATCCCTACGGAGAGAAAGGCACCAAAGGGACATTCTGGACGTTTCCCGGGCCCTGGGAGATTTCTGGGGGCTCCGGAGCTTTCTGCACTGGATCCTCCTTCACCTAATCAGGCTGGCCCCGGGGCCCACATTAGATCTGCTGTGTCCTTTCTATTCAGAGTTGAGTGCATGAGGAAGAGATGGGAGGGGGGAGAATATTGAGTTCAGGGCCTGGACGTTGTCTCTGAGCGTTTATGCTCAAGCTCTACCACCTGAGCTACGCCTCCACTTCTGGCTTTTCGTTGGTTGACTGGAGATGATTTCATGGACTCTCCTGCCTGGGCTGGCCTGCAGCTCGTGGCTGTAATCCCAGCTACTCAGGAGGCTGAGATCTGAAGATCAAAGCTCTAAGCCAGTTCAAGCAGAAACGTCCCTAAGCTTCTCTGCTCAAGGCTAGCATTCTACCACTATGAGCCATGGTGCCATTTCTGGCTTTTTGGTTGTTATTTGGAGATATCAGTGTCACAGACTTTCCTGCCAGGGTGACAGCTCTCAGCCTCCTGAGTAGCTAGGGTTACAGACTGGAACCCCCAGGCCCGAGCCCATGAGACTCTTACCTTCAGTTAACCAAAAGCCAGAAGTAGAGCTGTCACTATGAGCCCTAGCCTTGAACAGGAAGGCCCAGAGTTCAGGACTAGAAAAAAAAGTGTAGCTAAAGATTCTCTATTAGAGATGATATTCATTCTACGTTGTTGGTATCATCTTACATCAAGATGAGAGCATTTGTCTGGGCACGGTGGCTCCTACCTGTAATCCCAGCTACTTCGAGGGCAGAGACCAATCAGAAGGACTGGGAGAAAAATCAGGAGGACTGGGAGACCAATCAGGAGGACTGGGAGACCAATCAGGAGGACTGGGAGACCAATCAGGAGGACTGGGTGGCCAATCAGGAGGACTGGGAGACCAATCAGGAGGACTGGGAGACCAATCAGGAGGACTGGGAGACCAATCAGGAGGACTGGGAGAAAAATCAGGAGGACTAGGGGACCAATCAGGAGGACTGGGAGACCAATCAGGAGGACTGGGAGACCAATCAGGAGGACTGGGAGACCAATCAGAAGGACTGGGAGAAAAATCAGGAGGACTAGGAGACCAATCAGGAGGACTGGGCGGCCAATCAGGAGGACTGGGAGACCAATCAGGAGGACTGGGAGACCAATCAGGAGGACTGGGAGAAAAATCAGGAGGACTAGGGGACCAATCAGGAGGACTGGGAGAAAAATAAGGAGGACTGGGAGACCAATCAGGAGGACTGGGAGACCAATCAGGAGGACTGGGAGAAAAATCAGGAGGACTGGGAGAAAAATCAGGAGGACTGGGAGACCAATCAGGAGGACTGGGAGACCAATCAGGAGGACTGGGAGACCAATCCGGAGGACTGATTGGTGGCGGATCTGGTTTGAGGCCAGCCTAGGCAAGAAGTTTGAGAGTCTCATCCCAGTGAGTAAAGGCGTTTGGCTCAGAGGTGAACTGTCACCTGGCTACTCAGGAAGTGTGAATAGAGGATTGCTAAATCCAGGCTACTTAAAAATAACAAAGGCAAAACAAGCTGGAGTGTGGCTCAAGTGAGTGAGTCCCAGAGTCCAAACCAGAGTTCTGAAAGGAAAAAAAAAAGACAAAATTTTCTCACTTTCCTAAGAAATTTTGTTATAAAAATGTGATGAGATTTTCCCCAAGCCTCTCTTCTGTGTTGAGAGACATTGTCATATTCATATCTTCTCTCAGGCCTGGTTATGTGATCAATTTACACTCAAAATTTCTGCAGATAAGCCTTTATTATTTATCCTCACACTTGTGGGTTAAACCATAACATGTGTATTTTCTTGTTTTCAGTTTGGGATTGCGTCCATTTTATTTAACACGTTCTCATCTCTGTTCATAGTGAAATTGGCCTATGAGAGTTTCTCTGCCACTCCCATCTGGATTTATGGATGTGAGCTCTGTAAAAAGGCCTGGGGAGTCCCTCTTTCTCTCAGCATTCTGGAACAGCGTGTATCATGCAAGGATCATCTTTCTTTAAAGGTTTGGCAGAAGGCAAACCCATCTGGTAGTCTCACTGTGTGTGGGAGGGGTGTGCGTTACTCTAAAACAACTACGCATCTAGTTTATTGAATAGTTTGGGTCTATGAGCTTTTGTGTATGTGTGTATGTGTCTGGCACTGGGCTTGGAACTTGGGGCCTTGCATTACTTGGAAGTAGTCCTACTGCTTAGCTATCACGTGCTATGGTGCCTACGGTGGTCCTGAAGAACCGGTCCCTGGGCCAGAGCCCTGCATGGCAACTTACTGGAAACAGACCTTCCCAGATGTAATTGAGGATTTGAAGATGAGACTGTACTGGAGTCTTCATTAGTGGAGTCTTTATAAGAAGCCAGGTTTCCAGTTTGAAGCCAGCCTGGGCAGGAAATCTGTGAGACTCTCCAGTTATTCACCATAAAGCCCTGAGTTCAAGCCATAGGAGCAATGTGAATGTGCATGCGCGCTCACACACACACACACACACAGGGAAGATTCACGGAGGAAGATGGGGGGACCCAAGATTGGGTTGATGTGGCCCCTGAGTCATGGACACCTAGAGCCAGCAGGAGCAGGAAGAGGTGAGGGGCCCCTCCTTATACTCTGGGCAGGCAGTGGGTTGGAGCAGGGTTTGAACTCAGGGCCTTATGCCCTCTGGGCAGGACCTCTACCTCTCTACCTCTTCAACCACATTTTTTTTTTTTGCCAGTCCTGGGCTTGAGCTCAGGGTCTGAGCACAGTCCTTGGACTTTCTCAAGGCTAGAGCTCTACCCCTTGAGCCTCAGCACCACTTCTGGCTTTTTTCTATGTATGTGGTACCAAGGAATCGAACCCGGGTCTTCATGCGTGCTAGGCAAGCACTTTAACCACTAGGCCAAACTCCTGGCCCCACATTTTTTTTTTGTAGGTCATGGGGCTTGAACTCGGCCTGGGCACTGTCCCTGAGCTCTTCAGCTCAAGGCCACCACTCCACCCTGAGCCAAGCCCCACTTCCCTTTCCTAGAGGTTAATCGGAGATAAAAGTCTCAGGTCCTTTTGTGCCACAGCGCCTGGCCAGAAATGGTTTTCTATGGCAGGAATTTCCTGTGCTGGCCACAGCAAATGGACCCAAAACAGCAAGTCCAGGGTGGGCCCAGGGTCCTACACTGCCCTCTTCGCTACCCAGAAGTCTCTATTAGAGGCGGTGCAGGCACAGAGTCGGTCTCACTGACCCCAGCTCAACTACAAAACCTGGGCATGGAAGCGTGTGCCTGTCATTCAGACACATGAGAGACACAGGAGGATTTCAGGGTCTGAGCCCAACTCCAAACAAAAATAAACCTTCTATCTGGAAAATAATTAAAGTTGAAAGACAAGGTTCAAGCTGGGCGTGGTGGCTCACCCCTGTATTCCTAGCTACTCAGGAAGCTGAGATCTGAGGATTACGGTTCAAAGCCAGCCCTGGCACTAAAGACTGTGAAACTCCAATTAACCACCAGAAAATAGGAAGCGGTGCTGTGGCTCAAGGGGCAGGGTGGTAGCCTTGAGCTTCAGAATTCAGGGACAGTGCCCGGGCCCAGACTGTAAGCCCCATGACTGACAAGAAAAAACAAAACAAAATAAATAAAAGAAAACCATTTCTGGGTGCTGGTGGCTCACGCCTCTAATCCTAGCTACTCAGGAGGCTGAGATCTGAGGATTACAGTTCAAAGCCAGCCAGGGCAGGAGAATCTGTGAGACTCTAATAAACTTCTCAGAAAAATCTGGAAGTGGTACTGTGGCCCAAGTAGTAGAAAGCTAAGCTTTGAGCAAAAGAAGCTCAGGGACAGTGACCAGGCCCACAGTTCAAGCCCCAGGACCAACACACACACACACACACACACACACACACACACACACACACACACACATGCACTATGTGTGGGCATGTATGTATGTATGTATGTATGTATGTATGTATGTATCTATCTATCTATCTATCTATCTGTCTGTCTGTCTGTCTACTTATTTCTCCTATCAAGGTAGCCTTGGCTTTCCTGATCACACTTCAGTTTTTATCTTTTCCTATAAAATCACAGCAATGTGGTTTCTTCCCTTGACCGTGTGAAGCATCTCCCAATCCCATCGGCACATGCCAGGCTCCCTGCTGTCCTCTTGCCCCTGCTTCCCAAGGCCTGGCTTGCTTCCACACTTGTTCCAGCCCTGCCTGGCCACCTGGATCTGCAGCCCTACATCTGTTGCAATTCCCCAGCCTCGGTTTAATGCTTCCTTCCTTAGGAAACGAGGCTCCGAGAGCTTGGGACAGCTGCCCAGGGCCCCCCCTTCTCTCACCTTTCCCCTGGCCTGGCAGGCGTAGGGCACCTGCTTCTCACCATCACACTCTCCTGCCCCCCACCCAGCCTTGAACACAGGCCTCTCACCTGCCTGTGGCTGTGACCTTCTGGGAAGGGTGTCAGTCCCTCAGGCTCTGGTCCCTGGAGGCCTCAGGAGCTTCTTCTGTGTGCCAGGTGTCTGGTACTCCTGCCCTGGTCTGGTTGTGTCTCTGAGCCTTTCCACCAGAGCCGGCTGCCCCTGCTGGCTCACGCTGCCCCACCCACACAGAGGAGCCATGGCCTGCGGACGCCACCCCTGGAAAGCCCTCAGCTCCTCTGAGAGGTGCAAAGGAGAGCCTGAGGTAGGACGGTGGGAAGGGCGCTGCTGCCCTCCACAGACCTGAATCAGAGGAGCTGGGCTGGGAGCTAATGGGCCCCAAAGGCCGGGGGCCAGCAGGGAGGGGTGGGGAAGACCACTCTCTTCCCAGGCCATGCTGGCTACCTCCCTCCCTTCCTGAAGGTCGCAGAGCATTAGTGTTTGGAGTTGGGTGGAGCCGCAGAGGAAAGGGGGGCTTATGGGCTGGGAAAGCACATAATGGACACCCCAGTACCATGCCTAGGGAAGAGATGCTCAGGCTAATGGACTGCCCAGAGGCTGCTTCCTGCAGCGAGGGAAGAGGGAGCCCTGGCACCCGAGTCTGGGGTCTGATCTGCCATGGACGGGCGCCATCTTGGATTCTGGCTTCCACCCTGCCTGGCTTCCTCCTTGCTGGGTGGGTCCTGCCTGTGGCTCCCTGCTTGGCACTGGATGCTGCAGACCTCCAGCGAGCATTTCTGGTTTTACTTTTTCAGGCGGGAGCTCCATGGTGACTCAGGTTTAAGCGTGGTCGCCAGTTCACGATGGCGTGCTGTGATGGCCTTGGACTGCACCGCTGGACCTTCATGTGGAACCCCTGGTACCTGGGCCCCTCACTCTGCACATGGGCAGGGGGTCTTGACGGAGAATCAAGTCCAAGGAAGTCAGTAGGAGGAGTTCTAATCTAATCTGCTGGTTGACCTGCTAACGCGAGGGATGCAGGGGGCCTGGCCCACAAGAGGGCCGCCATGCAGGGGGAGGAGAGCACCTTCAAGCCCAGCCCGAACGAACGCCCTGGAGCCCGTCATCCTTGAGACTTGACAGCAAAGGTGATTGTCAGGATTTTTGTTGGAAGTGATCAAGTTGGGATAGACTCTTCAGTGTTGGTTGTTCACAACTAGGGGCTGCTGGATACCTGAGGTCCAGCTCAGTCGTTAAGAATAAATGCGCCGGTGGCTCATGCCTGTAATCCTAGCTACTCAGCAGACTGAGATCTGAGGATCATAGTTCAAAGCTAGCCTGGACACAAAAGTCTGTGAGACTCTCATCTCCAAAGAGCCACCAGAAAAGCAGAAGTGGTGTGGTGCTGTGGCTTAAGTGGTAGAGCACTATCCTTGAGCTGAAAAGCTCAGAGACAGGGCCAGGCCTGGAGTTCAAGCCCCATGACTGACAAAAATTAAAAAAAAAAATAGAGGCAGCCCATTCAGGTGCTGGTGGCATGTACCTGTAAGTGTGAGATCTGAGAATCCAGGTTGGAAGCCAGCCCAGGCAGGAAAATCTGTGAGACACTTACGTCTACTTAGCCAGGAAACAGCTGAAAGAGAGTGGAACTGTGGCTCAAGAGGTAGAACACGAGCCTTCGGTGAAAAAAAAGAAAAAGAAAGGATAGTGACCACGCCCTAAAGTCAAGCCCCAGGACAGGAACAAAGAAACAAAAAAGAATAAATGCAACATAGATAAAAGGAGAGACGAGAACCAGTAAAAAAAAGAAACAGAAGAGCTCAGAGAACATTCTGTAAACCTCGGATTCAGCAGCGTCAGAAGCCAGAATCACTCGTGGGTGTGTGAGTACACTCCCCACCCAATGGATGAAAGCAGGATCTCTGTCTCCTGCCACCCGAGTCCTGGCTGCAGTAGGGTTCAGACTGCCAGGCCACGGCAGGACCGAGGCCACATGAGGGCCAGGTGGCCAGAGAAATTTCTGGAATGGGAATGAAATCCTCCAAGTATATTGATGGCTGTTCACAGGGACATCCCCATAACACTTGTCGAAAACTGCAGGACTGTTTGTGAAATGTGGGGCAATGAGGCCTCAATTAAATTCATTACAAAAACTGAGAACAAAATCTGCTCGCAGAAGGTGAGCCTTCTCCTTAATGGCCAGGAAACTTTGCACGGTGGTCTGACTCATCCAGCCAGCCAGATTTTCCATGAGCTTGAATTTTATAAAATGTGCCCAGCTGCTTCTCTGCCCGCCAACTTTCCAGCACCCGCTGGCTCCGTGGTTCACACCGACTGGGTCCTGGTGGCTTTGATCTGGGAAGCTCAGGTCCCCACCATGTCAGAGGGCAAAGCCAGAACCATCTCTGAGCCTCCCTGGCTTCTCTCGGCACCCCTTCCAGATGAGACTGTGGTTTCTGGAAAGGGGGAATCGGCTTGGCTGAGGATTCTCAAGTAAGCTGTATAAATGCAGAAAAATCTCCTCCTTGAGAATCCTGGCAGAAGTTATCTGACAGCCACAGCTGGCAGGGCCGACGGCAGAGGGGACGGATGATGAGATGACCAATTGGAGATAAGAGTCCCCCAGACTTTCCTGCCTGCCGGGCTTCGAACCATGATCCTCAGATCTCAGCGTCCTGAGTAGCTAGGATTACAGGCATGAGCCACAGTGCCCAGCTTTCCTTTTGCTTGTTTTTTGCAGCGGCAGTGTGTGGAAGAAAGTAGGAAAGCCATGGAGAGCTGCCCTGGCCCACACCCTCCTTTCCCTCCACCCCTTCTCTGTGTCACGAGCGGCAGAAAGTCTGAGTTAGTAAGAACCCTCCGGCAGCTCCTTAATAGGCGTTAAAACGTCCAGTTCCGGACTGTGGGATCTGACTGTGGAGTAGAAATCTGGGACACTTGAGGACCCCCCCCCCCCCAGCTTCCTGCTTCTACCAGATTCCTAGAAAGGAGACCTGGGAAGACACGGGGGACCCAGCTGTGCAGCACAGCTGGGCACGCCCTCCACCCCCGCGGCAGCTGGCGCCCACTCCTCTGCTGTCTCCTCCAAGAATTAAACACCGAAGGGGGAGGGGGTGCCCTTCTGACTCGGCCTACTTCGTCCTCTGTGGTCTCCCTTCCACAGCATGGCGTGCAGGGGTCTGCATCGGGGTGGAGGCAAAGCTCTGCGCCCTGCTCTAACTGCAGCGATGTAGACCTTTGAGGGGTACAGAGACCAGGACATGGCCTGAGCTCCCCACCACTCCCATTGCCAGGGAGGGTTCAGGGCTGGTGGACTCGTCGTGAGCCCCACCCCACGCGAGTCCACTGTGCCCTGCTGTAAGGATGGAGAGCACCACACTGGCACCTTGCCCGAGGCTCTGAGCAGCACTGGATGAGTGGTTGGGTGAAGGCTGAGTTTCACCAGGCACTGGGCACGGGGCACGCAGGGACAAGGGGACACAGGATCTCTCCTGAAGCTGGGAGCCCGGAGGTCCCTCACCTGAGGTCTCCTCTATCCCGAGGGCAGTGGGTGCTGGGGGTGGGGGGGGGGCAGCGGGGCCCAGCGTCACGCCTGTCACCCCAGCTACTCAGGAGGCTGAGCTCTGAGGAGCAAGGTTCAAATCCCAGACCCTTAGCTCTAGTTAATCAGCAAAAAGACAGAAATGGAGCTTTGGCTCAATTGGTAGAGCGCCAGTTTTGAGTAACAAAAGAAAAGAAAACAACAACAAAACAGCCAGTGCTCAGGCCTATAATCCCAGTTACTCAGGAGGCTGAGATCTGAGGATGGTGGTTCAAGGCCAGCCCGGGCACGAAAGTCCATGAGACGCTTATCTCCGATTAACCACTAGAAAACCAGAAGTGATGCTGTGGCTCAAGTGGTAGAGTGGTAGCCTAGAGCTGAAGAGCTCAGGGACAGGACCCAGGCCCAGTGTTCAAGCCCCAAGACCAACAAAAAGAAAAAAAGGGGGAGACCACCCAGGCTGGAGTTCAAGCTCCAGTCCCAGAACAAACAAAAAGAGATAGAAAGAAGAGGCCGGGAGTTTGGCCTAGTGGTTAAAGTGCTTGCCTAGCATGCATGAAGACCCGGGTTCGATTCCTCGGTACCACATACATAGAAAAAAGTCGGAAGTGGTGCTGAGGCTCAAGTGGTAGAGCTCTAGCCTTGAGAAAGTCCAAGGACAGTGCTCAGGCCCTGAGCTCAAGCCCAGGACTGGCAAAAAAAAAAAAAAAAAAGAGATAGAAAGAAGAAAGAAAAAGGAAGGAAGGAAGGAAGGAGGGAAGGAAGGAAGAAGGTGCAGGGGGAGCATAGCCTGGACAAGACGGGGGTGGGGGGGAATAAATAACTCAAGCCAGCTGGAGGCTGGCACATTAGGGATGTGGTCTTAATGGGGTGTCAGGTCCCCAAGAACAGGGCTGCAGCTCTCTCCTGGGTTGCCTGGCAGGGTAAGGTGGTGTAGGCTCAGGTGTGCCAGCTGCGGTCCACACCTGCCCTGCCCCTGGCCCCTGCCGCGGTCACTGCGGAGAGCCTAGCTTCCTCACCGGCCAGCTGCCCTGGGCTCTATGTGGGGTCCTGCAGTGTGCAGTTCCTCCGGGGACTCCCCCAAGTGGCCTGGGGCTGAGCAGAGGCGGGGGGAGGGGGGAAGGGGATGGGAAGGCTCCTGGCCTAGGCTGGGACAAGGAGAGGAGGCCAGGCCCTGGGAGGCCAGCCTCTGGCTAGAGGACCGAGGACGAGAGCTGGGCAGTCAGAGAAGCACATAGAAATCACTGCTCCTGAGAGCCCCATGGGTCACTGTAGTCCTCGGAGGCAGAGGGGAATGAGCTCCCGTGGGATCCTGGGAGGGAGACGCTGGCTTTAGCCTGTACAGGCCAGCTGAGTGGTGGTCACTCTTGTGGCAGAGGAGAGGTCACCCCCAGGAGGACAGGGAGGACGCCACAGGTGCAGAAGCCAGTGGAGGAGACTCCAGAAGGGCAGGAGGGGGTGGAAGGCACAGGAGCACTGGAAAAGAGCTGCTCGGCCTGTGCCCTAGCTGCCCTCGGCAGCCTCTCTGTGGGAGACAGAGACCCCGGACAGGACAGGCAGAATTGGGCCTGCCTGACTGCAGGATAGAAAACATTTATTGATATACATTTTATTGTCTTAAAAAATCTTCCTTTGGCTAGGCAAGCCAGTGTGCTTATTGAGGGTGCTGTGGTACCAGGCCACGGGTGAGGAGGGAAGACCCATCAGCCCCTAGGGCGGTGCCAGAGCCCGGGGACTCCATCCAGAAGCTGCCAGCATGGTCCGTGGTGGCCTAGAGGACACGGGGCACTCAGAAGGCTTCTGCAGTCAGCTGGGTTCAGAGTCAGGACAAGCAGCTACTGAGCCAGGCCGACAGGCTTTCTTGTCTCCAGTGACTCACCAGGCCCAGACTCCATCCCACTGAAGCCACCACATGAGCCACCAAAGGGACAGGGGCTGGTGTGCACAAAGTAGCTCCGGAACAAGCTAACGGCGCTGGGAGGGACGGATGTGTGCAGAGCGCCCCCTGCTGGTGGGGATGATGCTGCAGGCCCGATGCGGGGGGCGCTGGCCGGGCCACTGTCCAGAGGCGCTGACCCAAGGCGCAGGAGGTGGGTAGAGCTGGTGACCACCTTCTCTCCTCTGCTCACCAGCCTGGGGGCGAGGAGGGACCCCGCGCTCTGGGAGGGGGCCACCTTGATCATCACTGAGGCCAAGTAACTGGGGATGCTCGGGCCCACAGCGTCTGTGTGCAGGTGGCTGCTCCATGCCACGCCCATCCCTGGAGCCTCTCCTGCTCAGAGGGCATCTCATCCCTTGGCAAAGCGTCCCTGGAGGCCACGGACCAGCTCCCTGGCCTGGCCTCGGCCCAGGCCCTGGCTTCTCAGGAGGCGTTCCCCGGGGGACACTGCATCTCCATGGTGACGGTGTTGGGTGTGCTGCCCGGGGCAGTCTCCCCCGGCTCGGCCCCGTCTCGCAGGGCCCGCTGGAAGACCACCCTGAGGGGCTCCCACAGGCGCTGCGACTTGTCCCTGCCAGCCAGGAAGTACACCAGAGGCTTGGCGCTGCTGTTGATGCAGATGCACAGGTCGGTGACGTACTCGGGGAAGGGCGCGGGGATCTGGAACACCCAGTAGAGGAACCAGTCGATCCCCAGATAGATGGACGACACCAGGAAGATGGACACGATCGCCAGGACCACGTGGTTGAGCTTGGCGGAGCGCGGGCGCCGTGGGGCCCGGCACTCCACCTGCAGGATGAGAAGCAGGCAGGGGAGCACCATGAGCGGGCAGAAGAGGAGAAAGAGGAGCACTCCCAGGGACACGTCCATGTGTCTGCAGGCCAAGCCCGAGGCCTCGCGGCCCAGGAACACGCAGAAGTAGCAGTGGATGGTGGTGCCCAGGGCGGACAGCAGCCAGAGCAGGGAGCACACCACGGCCGAGAGGCGCTTGGGCCGCCGGCGCCAGTACCAGGCTGGAAAGAGGACGGACAGGCAGCGCTCCACGCTGACGGCGGGCAGGAGGCTCACAGAGGCCAGGAAGGTGCAGAGGCCCAGGATCCGGGCCACGCTGCGGATGTAGTCGGCAAAGGGGCCCAGGAAGCCGCCCGTGCTGAGGAGCGACAACACAGCCTTGCTGAAGAGGTAGGTGCCGTCCGCGCCCGCCAGGTGCAGGAAGTAGATGGAGAAGGGGGTTCTCTTGATGGAGAAGCCGAAGAACCAGAGGACCAGCCCGTTGCCCACCAGGCCGCACAGGCAGAGCAGCAGGAAGATGTAGTTCACCACGGCGGGGGGCGGCAGCATGGCGATCTGCTCGATGCTCAGGAAGCCTCTGCTGTAGAGCTCTGGGGCCTCGCTTATGCCCGAACACATCTGTGCAGGGGTGAGTGAAGGGGGACGCTTGGGCGTGAGCACCCCGCTCCCCCCCCCACGGTGTCCCTATGAGATCCGCAGGGGCCAAGGCTTGCAAACCGCTGCCTGTGGAGCAGAACCCCGCCCCAGTGGTCAGCGAAAGCTGGGAATGGCGCACCCACGCGGGGCCGCGGGTCAGGACAGTCCCAAGATGTCCTTGTCACAAGAGATAAGGAAAAGTGGGTCAGATTCTCCAGACTGAGGGAGACCAGAGTCAGGGCTAATCAGCATAGTGCTGTGATCCCAGAGTCCATGGACGAAGGCTATGGACAGAGAGGGGACAGTTCCCCACCGGGGCGGGAGCATGGCCCTGGGTGGGCCATCTGTGAAGGGACAGCATGGTCACACTGCATTTCCTGAGTGTGCAGGGCTCTGCACAGGTGTTCTTGCTCTGAGAAAACGCCTGGACTTGGAGGTAAAGGGGCTTTCCAGGCATTCTGAGAAGTCAAGTCCAGCTATTGTAAAGTCTCTATAAAGAGCATAGGTGAGTTGTCAGTCACGCATGGATGGGAGAGGTAAAGGCTGATGAATTTGTAATTTTAGTGCCAATTGTTCTTGCAGTATTTCAACCCTACCACATGACCCGGTGCGGGTGGCTCACATCTGTAATCCCAGCTACTCAGAAGTTTGAGAGCTGAGGATTGCGGTTCATAGCCAGCCCAAGCAGGTAAGTCTTCAAAACTTGTATTTCCAATTCACCACAAATGGTGAGTACTGGCCTTGGGCCAAAGAGGCTCAGGGATAGCACCCAGGTCATGAGTTCAAGTCTCAGAATTGGCACAAAAACCAAACAAAAAACCTACAACATGAAAATTGCTTCTCTGGGACCTGGAGTGTGGCCTTGTGGTAGAGTCCTTGCCTAGCATGCACAAAAACAAGAGTTCGAATCCTTAGTACCACATACATAGAAAAAGCCAGAAGTGGTGTTGTGTCTCAAGTGGTAGAGCTCTAGCCTTGAGAAAGCCCAAGAGCAGTGTTCAGGCCCTGAGTTCAAGCCCAAGGACTGGAAAAAATAAAGAAAGAATGAGAGAGGTGGGGGGAAGGAAGGAAGAAAGAAAAGAAAAGAAAAGAAATTTGCTTTTCTCAGGAGGCTCAGATCTGATGTTTGTGGTTTAAAACCAGCCTGGGCTGGAAAGTCTATAAGATTATTCTCTTCATTAAACTATAATAACAACAACAAAAACAAAACTGGAAGTGGAACTGTGACTCAATTGGGAGACTACTAGCCTTGAACGAAAGAAGCTCAGAGATGAAGCCCAAGCCCTGAGTTCAAGCCCCAGGACTGACTCTGACACTCTCTCTCTCTCTCTCTCTCTCTTTCACACACACACACACACACACACACACACACACACACACACACACACACACACACAGGCATGCACAGGCACACATTTTGCTTCTAAAGAAATAAAATAATTTAAAAGAAATCTTTAAAAATAATAAATCCTGACCCCCTCCCCCAGTGGGATGTGATGGATTAGTGATGTCTGCAGGGGTGTGGGGAGTGGGTAGATACAAGCCTGAGGGAGTGCTGCTGGCATGGATTAGTGATGTCTGCAGGGGTCTGGGGAGAAGAGTGCAATGTTAGAAACAAGACAGCACATTCAGAGAATGACCAGAGAACTAGGGACGGAGATGGCTGGACTCTGCCAGGACAGGGATACTCTTTGGGGTTCTGGATTGTGGGAAAGACCCTAGAGAGGAGAGAGGCTGGGGCCTGAGCTGCCCATCGAGCCGAAGGAAGCATTTCAATATTTTAAACCAGTCTGGCTATGGGCGCTCTGCCCACCGAGCTGGCATGTGAGTGTGTGAAGCTTGGCCAGGTGTCTGAAACTGCTGAGCAAGAGGAAGGGCGGCCAGGCCAAGGGCACTCACCCGAGCCCGGACAGCCCCTCTGCTGCAGCTGGTGGAACTGGGTGGGACCTGAGGGTGGAGAAGGGGAAACCTCCCCACTCCCCAGAGAATCCAAGACTGTAATGAGAACTATCTGGATCGTCTCAATTTTATATTCAAAGAATACAATATGGGCCAAACACAGCCCATTCACAGGCTGAGCCTTTCTCTGGGTTGTTTTTTACTTCTTGCTCCCAGTGGCAAAGGCCATCCCAGCACTTCTCTCTCTTCCCCACAACCCTGCAGGAGTCACTAATCCATCCCAGCAGTCTCCCCCCACTCCCTTCCCTTCCCTTCCCTCCCTGGGCCATTCTAGTCTGGTGGCTCAGAGCTTTCCAACAAAATTGATGGGAGTGTTCTAGAAGCAGTACCCTCGCTGCCACCTTCCCTTGGTAGAAAGCTGGGTCCTGAGACATTGTTTGGTCTGCCTGGTTTGGTTTAAAGCCAATGAGCAAATGGAAGCTGGAGGTGCTGGCTAGCATTTGGGGAGGTCTTCAGGGGGCCTAGCTCGCCACCTGTCATCCTGCAAATACTCACCACCACCATCTAAGTCCCTCTGTCCACACAAAATCTGACTGCTTAGCTTGCTCTCTGCATCCTGATCTTGAAGTGACCCGTTTCTGCAGGCCTGAGAAGCTCTGCCCAGTGGGGACAGCCCAAGGACCTGGAAGACCCTGACCAAACACTGGCTCAGCCTCTGGGAGGGGACTGGCCTGCGGGGGCTGGACAGATGAGGGCAGAGTAGCCAGTGCTTCTTGTGTCTCTCCCAGGCTGGAAAAAAATCTGCAATCCTGGCCTTGAGGGTGCGGGGGAGGCTGGGTGAGTCACCGAGGGGGAGCTGCCATTCCCAGTGGAGAAATGCCTTGTAAAATGCCTGCCCTCTCCCTGAGCATGCTGGGGACCTCTGGAGAGGCCCCTGCACATACTGGGGCTCTGCCATCATTCCACACTGGTCCCTAAGGAATGGGGGGAAAGGGCCGAGGGCACAGAGGTGGGGGGAAGGCAGGACTCAGTTACTATCCTGGCATATGCCTCAGTTTCCTCCAGGGCAGAAGATAAATTACTTCCTACTTGAGCATCCTGCCTGGGACTTGAGAGGAATTTCCAGACTTTTTGAAAGGCTCAGAGACAGAAAGCTGTCTGTCTGTCTGTCTGTCTGTCTGTCTGTCTGTCTATCTTCAGGCAGAAGTGGTGCCTTCTAAATCTCAGCTACTGCACCCTGGCCTGGGGAGAGATGGCGCACAAGGCATCAAGGTGTTGGCCACCATGCCAGTGTCTCAGGGCTTCCTGGCAGGGCCTGGTGAAAAGAGCCCATCTCTGTAGGGAAGGGATGAGATGACCCGGTCATGGAAGGGGAAAAGGCTTACAGAGTGCTTAGGGCCTGAGTTTATCTCCCTGAAGACTCTGGGCTCCAAAGGACCCAGGAAGAAGGCCAGGCTGCAGGGTGCAGAGCCCCCTGTCCTCTGCAGCCTGCGGGGTGGGGAGTGTGTGAAAGGCCGGGTGTGGGAAGGGAAGCTGAGTGGGGATCACCTCTCCCACCCATGCCCTCCAGCAGCCCGCTGCCCGCTCTGCAGACACACTTGCCTTGTTCCTGTCAGGATGGGTCTCCCAGGAACAGTTTCCAGCCATTTCCAACTCCCGATCGCAGCTCACCGGCCTGGCAAAGTCCTAGAGAGAAGTGGAGTGAAGGCATTGGGAGGTCCCCAGGCCCCCCAGAGCATCCTGAGGCTCAGAGGCAGGGGCTTTGTACACTGCTGTGGTGGGTGGAACCTGGAGACAGCACCTGCATTGTGGCCAGCCTTTCCCACCTGCAGGCCTGGTGTTCACACTTGCTGGTTCCTGGGGCCCCACGGACCCTCTCCCGGGGAAGCCCTTTCCTTTCCTTTGTCACCTAGCGGGCCAGGCATTGGAGGCCAGGTGGTTTCTGGTGACAGTGGGCCTGGTCGTTGGACACCGGGTCCCCAGCAATCACTCCCAGAAGAGGGGGCGCAGGTAATTTAAGGCAGAAGGATGTCCTGGAGGAGGAGGCCTTTGGCTGGTCCCGGGTTTACAACCTGTGGAAACCCAAGCCTGTGGGGCTTCCTCACAGATGCCTGAAAGGCCCCGCCCAAGGCCGCTGCTCACCCCACCTTGGGGGGGGCAGTGCCAGCGGAACCCGTCACCAATCCACTGCGCCCATTCCACCAAGGAGCTCCCAGCTGGCTGCGGACGGACACTCAACCGTCGAGGCCTCAGGCGCCAGGACCCAGGGCGGCCAGGCCCGCCGGTGGAGGCCCTGGCTGGGGGAGCCGGGGCTGGGCTCCGCCTCGGGCTTGCCAGTCAGGAGCTCTGGGAGGGGCGGCCCACTGGGGAGGGGGCCACCCGGGGTCTCCTGGAATTGACCCTGGCCCCTTAACCTGAGCTCTGCGCCTGCAAGCTAGCGCCTTTCCCTCCCACTGAAAGGTGGGGAAACTGAGGCCGCACTGGCCGCCCGACCCCCTCCTCCCGCAGCGCACTCCGCTCCCTCCCCAGAAATGCCTTTCCGGGCCACGCCCCGGCCACGCCCACCGCCCGCCTCCCCGGGGCGGGGCCGAGGCAGCGGCCCCCATCATTGGCTGGAAGCGTGTCCGTCAGCGCGAGAGCCCGCCCCCGGCTGACCCCCGGGCCTCCGGGAGCCGGGGCGCCCCGGGGGTCGCGGGACGGGGGTGGGGCGCTGCTCTCCCTGGACCCCGCGCGCCCGGCCTGCGCGGGGGTCGCGTGGAGCGCTGGGCTCGCGTGGGCCTCGGCACCCGGCCTCCCGCGCCCGGGCCGGCCGCTGCCCCGTCCCCGCCCGGCTCCGACCCGCGCGCAGACCCCGGGCCGGCGGAGGCGCCGCGCGCCCCTCGCGCTCCGCTCGTCTCTTTCCGAGGCACCCCGCCTCCCTGCGCTCCCCCCGCCGCTCCCGGGACGTCCTCGCTAGCCAGAGCCTCACCCTCCTCTCCGCGGCCCGGCAGGATAGGGGCTGCTGGGGGGGGGGCGCAAGAAACGGGGCTCCCCCGGGACAGACTGGATTTGTCCCGAGGATCTGAGCAGTGATTTCACCGGAGCAGAGAGCGCTAAAAGCCAAGCGGACCCCAGATGGGCTCTACTGAAGACGTGTGTGTGTGTGTGTGTGTGTGTGTGTGTGTGTGTGCGCGCGTGTGTGTGTATGTGTGTGTGTGAGGAGTGCACGCCTCTGCGTGTGTGTGTGGAGTGCACGCCTCTGCATGTGTGCGTGTGAGGAGTGCATGCCTCTGTGTGTATGTGTGTGTGAGGAGTGCACGCCTCTGCGTGTGTGTGTGGAGTGCATGCCTCTGCGTGTGTGTGTGTGTGAGGAGTGCACGCCTCTGCGTGTGTGTGAGGAGTGCACGCCTCTGCGTGTGTGTGTGTGTGTGCATGAGCACGCGTGTGCATCTCGTGCTGACCCCTCTGTACCTCTGAACAGGATGGCCTGGCCACCTGTCTGCTACCCCACTAGAGCCGCCCCTCCTCATAGGGGCCTGAGGACCATGGTTGCAGCAGGGCCTGCCCCCCTGGGCAGGTCCAGAACCCCTGCTCACAGCTTACGGACAAGCGAGGACCCTCAGCTGAGGATAGCACCAGGCGAGGCTGCTGGCTGCGAGGTGGCCCCACAGCTGCCCAGGTACTGAGGCTGGCCCAGCGTGACCACCGCAGGCCTGTGCCCAGCCCAGCCTCAGCCTTCATGGAAGGCTGGCGCGTGTGAGCAGGGGGCTGGGGGGTGTGCATGAGCACAGGGCAGGGGCGGTGAAGTCATCTCCCCACTCTTGGGGTGTTTCCTCCTAGCTCTTGAAGAAAGCAAGCTTGACTGTGAAGTGGGGGGGGGGAACAAGAGAGCCCCGCAGAGCAGGGGCTGCTCGTGTAGGCTGCCTTGGGGCTGGGGGCTGAGGCTGCTGTTTGGGGGTGAGGTAGATCTGTTATGGGGGTGGTTCTAGAATGTTGGGGTGACAGCTCCGCTCCATGTGTGGGAAGGCGGGGCTTGGGGGAGCTGCCCACCCCTTTCTTCAATGCCCTCCTCCATTTCTTTCCTTGCCTGGCCTTCGCCCAGGTGTCCCCATTCCTGTCCTTGTCCCCAGACCCACCCCCTGCTCAGCTCCCGTGGCCCGGTGGTGCTACCTGCGGCTGTCCCGGTGTGCGGAGTCTTCGCTTGGTTCAGATTCTTCCTAGGACTCTCAGGGGTACAGGCCAACCGAGCACTGCTCAGCCTGCTCCAGCCTCGGCCTTGGCAAATGCAGCTCAGGGTGAGAGTGAGGACCAGTCCTCTTCGCAGGCTGGAGGCAAAGGCTTTGGAAGCAGAACCCGCCCCAAACCCAATTCCAGGGCGGGAGGGGGGTAGAGGGAGGGGGGAGGCGGGGAGGGAAGGAGGAGGGGCTGGGCTGTGATGAGGCTTCAGGAAGGAATGCCCCGCTCAAGAGTTCACCCCCCTCAGAACCCCACTGGGAACTCATCTCTCTGCCTGGTGACGTCACACTTGGCCTGAGCACTGTGGCCTGAGGCTCCGCTGGCCTGGCTGCCCGGTAGAGGAAGCTCTGGGCCATTCTCTTGCCTAGCTGGTGCCTTTGGGATGTTCCCAGTGGGATTGGGGGCAAGAAAGTGGGGGGGGGCATCTACCATATTCTTCATGGACTGTAAGCAGACAGCACATGGGGGAATGGGGTGAGGACCAGTGGAGGATGGTGAAGCAACCCCACCCAGTGGCACCCCCTCTCTCACCACACCCCGAAATCTGCCAGGGCCCCCCCAGGTGGCTTCTGGAACTAGGAATTTCCTTTCTCCGGCCCTAAGAGTGAGCAGATGGCTGTGGAAAGTCTCGGCACTCGTTCTCTGCCTGGGCCAAACAGGGAAGTTGGCGGCCTTAGTGGCTGGTGCGTGTGCTGCTGGGCTCTGGGATGGATGATGACTCAGCCGGCCCCTGTGAGGGGGTCCTGGAACACTTCAGTGGCTAGGGCACCAAGCCCAAGCTTGGGCGGGGAGAAGGGGTGGGCCATGAGGGTGGGGTGCTGGAAAAGTCTCCCCCTGCCCTGAGCCAACTTTCTCATGGCCTTAGAAGCCTGCGGGAATTTGATGCTTTCCCTGGGGGAGCAAATGGTGCCCAGATTCAGGGGAATCATCTGGCAGAGGGTGGTCATAGAGCTTGGCTGCTGCCCCTGCCCCGGCATCACCACCCCTGTTAGGGGAGGTCAGGGAGGGGAGGGAGGGGAGAGAGGACCCACCCACCCTCTGTCCACTTTCTGTCCTGGTGCAAGGCTGGAGCAGGAAGCCAAGGTGGGTTTTTGAAGGCCCACCTCAGCAAGAGCCCTGGGGTCTTGGGGTGGGGAGGGGACTAGGGGGCGCTGCTGCAGGCTCAAGCCACACCCAAGGCCGAGAGAGTGAAAGCGGGGAGCTGGGCAAGCAGCAGGCAGGGTGTTGACCCGTGGCCTCCCCAGGGCAGCCAGCTGGAGCCCAGCTGGGCGCTTGTTTACACGGGAGGCTGGAGGAGGCCGGGCTGGCTCCCAGGGTAATTGCGCTTGGACACTTGCAAGGGATTGTGTGAAGTGCAGAGGCTCCCCAGTCCTGGCCTTATTTGGCATGCAGACGGGTTCCTTACAAAACAAGAGGTGCTGAAGACGGGCAGGCCGTCCTCAGCCCACGCTGCTGCGGGCTCAGGGCTGCAGCCTCTGTCCAGGGCACAGAACCCAGTGGCAGTGGCCAGGCACTTAGGAATGACAGGATCTCATCCTCCCATTCTGGGGATCAAGAGCACGGTACCTACAGACTTGGGTCTGAGGCGGCTCTGGCTCCTGACGTACACGTATATAGGGCAATGTGCTCACCCGTGCCCCCCATTTCTTGCCAGTCCTAGGGCTTGAGCTTGGGGCCCGAGCACTGTCCTTGGGCTTGCTCAAGGATAGAACTCTACCATTTGAGCCACAGCACCACTTCTGGTCTTTGTTATGTATGTGGTACCAAGAAATTGAACCGGGGTCTTCGTGCATGCTAGGCAAGCACTCTACCACGAGGCCACACTCCCAGTCTGCTGAGCCCTTTTTATATGGATTCACCCCATTCCACAAGGCCCCACCTTCATGACCTCCAAAAGACCACCGACCTCCCACCATCACCTCTGGGCGCAGATATCTGCACCTGAGTTTTCTGGGAGACACAACTATGCACCCCAGTCACCCCTCGGGCTTCCTGGCTGTTCTATCACTCAGGCTGTGGTTTCCTTGCGAAAGGTCAAGGAGGAAGGAGTTAGATACCAGGAACAACCGTTGAACTTCTTGGTGTCCCCCGATTCAGTCCCTCTTCAGGACTCAGGGCTCACGTGTGGGGGCCCAGATCAAGTCTGGCTGATGTATACTGAGCCACGGTTCCTCTTTCTTTCATGTCCACACTAAGCGACCACCAGGGAGCCCTTCTCTCCCTCCCCTCTCAGTAGAAAGAAACCTTGTCTTTTGCTACTAGACTAGACCATCTGCCTCCTACTCCCTATCTCAATGAAGAAGGACTGGATTCCTCTCTGCTGGGGGGTCCTGGGCTGGGGCGGGGAGAGGAGGCTGCTCTGGCTCTGCTGGGGGTCCTGGGCTGGGGAGGGGAGAGGAGGCTAGTCTGGCTCGGGTGGAGCCATCTGTCAAGTCCTTTTGTGGCCATGGCTGGTGGCTGCTGCCTGGGTGGCAGGCATGGATTTTGCACCCTGCTTTCCAGCTCCTCCAACCAACAGTGGGGCTCCATGTCTGCCCCCCACGTGTGTATGTCCGTGTGTGCAGGGACAGATGTTCACTGGCCATGGGCTCTGTGCCCATGAAAAGACAGGCAAGTCCCCTGCCTGTGGTAAGAGGTAAGGAGGTGGCCAGAATGGGACCCTTGTAAAGGAAGCACTGGGGTCTGGGGTGACCTCGTCGAGGAGGGGACAGAATAGGGCTCAGAGAGTCAGTGCTTAGTCCCTTGTTGTGGTCATGGGGCTGTTATTATTTGGGGTTGTGTGGTCCAGGCCCTGCTCAAGGCTTACAGAGTCAAGATTCTCCTGCAGGCCGGGAGAACACCTGTCTGATTACTTTACAGGAAAGATGGGCTCTCCGCACCCCCACAGTCCTCCGAGAGCCCCCACACTCTCCTGAGAGCTCCACTCTCTCCTGAGAGAACCTTCTTCTCCTAGTTTGAGAAAAGCTTAATCATGGCCTCCTGCCGTCCCCGCGGCCCCCTTGTCTGTTTTTCCTGCCACCTCTCCCCTGTTTGTTTGCGGTCTGTTCTGGCAATTTATTCTCAGCAATGGGCTCTGCCTTGAAGTGTTCTGTTGGTTTCCAGCTCTCTCCAGCCCCATGCAACCTTTTGCTTTCTCCTTCCTTCATCTGCAGTCAGTGGTCCCTGGACTCAGAGGAGTCCCTCCTGTAGGGAAGGGGCTGGGTCTTGCACTCCTGGCTGTGTCTGGGCCCAGCATGTGCCGGGCACCCCCGGAGCTCTGTGAACCATGTGTGTGTGTAGGGGGGGGCAGCTCTGAGCTTTGCTGTGGAAGCCAGTGGGCCGTGTCCATGCCAGTGCTCCCACAGACCTGGGATAGACTGAGGGGGTCTCTCCACACAGCAGAGCTGCTGGCCTAGGACCAGCCAGCCCTGGGCAGGAGCTGGGAAAAGAGAGTAAATTCCTGGCCCAAGGAGGAGGCCCCGGGGCCTCATTTTAAGGCACTGTCTCCTAGAGGTTCCCCTGGGGATTGGCCCAATTTTACCAGCTGAAAACAACAACAACAACATGAAAACTTTGACTTCTGTCCCTTCTCTTTCTTTCTTTTTCTTCTTTCTTTCCCCCCCTCCCCCTTCCTTCCTTAGGTGCCAGAACTCAGCGTATTCTATGTTGGCTCAGCTTGCTCATAGCTTGATGCTCTACTATTTGAGTCATGCCTTTGGCCCAGGTTTTTGCTAGGAGATAGGAGATAGAAGTGAAATCCTCCAGGTCTCAGCCTTGTGAGTAGCCAGGAGTACAGATAGGAGCTTCTAGCTCCGTCTCTGCTATGTAGCCCTCCTCTTCCAGGCTCTAGGCCCATCTCTGGCTCCCGATCCAAGAACAGGCCCTTGTGTGGGCCTGCGCCCTCCCCCAGCTTTGGAGTTATCCTGCAGCTCCCACCGAGTGTGTCTCCCCAGGGCTGCACCCCATCCTGCAGCCCCTACAGCTTGGCTCTGAGCACCCCCAATGGCAGCTAGTTCCCAAGCACTGCTAAACAAAAACCACTTGTCCCCAGATGGCTGCTCCTGGCTCATGAGCAACGGGGCTGAAAAAGCACCATTCTAGACCCAAAGTAGGAGCTAACAAGCCATCGGGTGTCCCCAGATTCCTATTGCTTGTGTCATGGGCAACAGAGCTCAAAATAGCAAGTGCAGCCCCTGGCTGGCCTGGGAAGTAGCTGGCTTTCCCAGGGGTCGCTCCTCAGGGCAGGGCCCGGGATCTGATCCCCAGCCAGCCGGGTGGGTGTCCTCTGAGCTCTCCATTGCTGTGTGACGCAGCCAGAGTCCATGGCACTCGAGCCTCAGTCTCCCCAGATTTGCCAGAGAATGGGCCGCCAGGCCACAGAAGTGGCAGTTTTGAGGCTCAAGAAGATGTTGTTCTCTGAGAGAAGGGTACAGAAGAAGGGAGTCAGACCTTCCTCCCCACCCCCCACCCCGTGTGTCCACTTTGTCTGAAAATCTAAGGCCTTCTTCAGCATTTGCCCATTTTACAGATATAGAAACCGAGGCTTGGTGTGGCCTTGGGGCTGGCGGGAGGTGAACAGGCGCCTCACATTGCCAGCTGTCCATGAGGTGGTTTCTTGCTTTCTTCTGGACACCAGTGGCTCACGCCTGTAATCCCAGCTACTCGGGAGGCTATGGTAGAGTGCTAACCTTGAGCTGAAGAACTCAGGGACAGTGTCCAGGCCCCGAGTTCAAGCTCTAGGGTAGCCCTGGGGCTCCATTGCCACAGGGATGGATGGTGGCCCGAGGGGTGGGTTGGGGGTTGATATAAAGGAACTCCCCATGGCTGGATGAGGGGCCCACACTTGAAATCCCAGCCAGCGGGGAGGTAGAGATCTGGAGCATCCCACTGCAAGGCCAGTCCAGACAAAAGGTAGAGCACAGCACTGCACACTTGCCAGGTACGAGCCTGGGCAAAAGCTCAAGATCTTATCTGAAAAATAACTAAAGAGAAAAGGGCCAAGGGCATGGCTCAAGTGACAGCACCTACCTAAACTACAAGGCCCAGGTTCAGATCTCAGTACTGCCCAAAACAAAACAGAACAGAACAGAACAAGAGAGGGAGGCCACTTCCGGTGCAAGCCCCGCCCACACGCAGCAAGTTCCTTTTCTGCATCTTTGCCACCCTGTGATTTTAGTCACTGGTAACCTAGGCCGCCCTGACACACTCAGACCTTCGGCCTCCTGAGTGTTGGAATTAAAGGTGCGTGCCACCACGCTCAGCCAAGCTTCTTCACTCTCTTAGTATCCAGCCTCGGCCATCTTGTTACAGCCACACAAACCAGATGAAGATAGCCCTGAGGATGAGGCTCTGCTGTTCCAGACCAGGAGGCGGGTTAGAATAGGGGATACGGAAGGCAAGGGTATTTTGATAATTACGAAGTGAGGGGTGCCTATGAATCTTCAAGAGCCGTCTTCCATCCTGCCACTCCTTCATCTTGGTTCTTCTTGCTTGCTCTGGTGGAGCTGGCTATGAGCTGCTGAGGTGCCTTAGAGAGGCCCCTGCCACCAGCCTGGGAGAAACTGAAGCAGGCCCTGGAAGTCAACCACCAGGGAATAGAGCTGACAGAGACTTCTCCCTGGGCCTTGTCATGTCATATGATAATGCATACCTGGGCTGAGGTGCCACCCCCCCAGCCTTCCTGCACAGCACTCTGGACCTTGGGCATAAGGATTTTTCCATCTAGGCTTGACAGGATGACTCGGTGGGATTTTCGTCTCACAAAGAAAAGAAATAGATGTCAGTCTTTATCTTGGCTCCCAACCTAGAGTTTGTGAAACAGAGGGTTTGGGGAGAAGAACATCTTTTATTGCACAAAAAGATGGCTGGAGCCATCAGCATTTGTGTTAATGAGGGTTAACTCTAGGTTGGTGGCCCTTGGCCAGGTGGACCAATCACATCTCAGGCTCAGAGGGTTGGGTTCTTTTGTTCCCCCTCTCCCCTTTCTCAGGGGGAGGCCCTTGCCAGGCTGGAGTTATCTGTTCAGTCTTGTCTTTCCTGGAAGCCAATGTGGTCACATGGTGGAGAGAATAGTTTGGAACAAGGACAGACAACAGAATGGAAGCCTAGGTGCCAGGCAAAAGCAGTTTAAGTACCCATTACAACACGCTTTCAGTGGATGGAAAGTGGGTTGTTTGTGGGGTGGAGATGGCGGCACTAGCAGCTGGGTTTGCGCTCTTGCTGAGGTTGCTGGGAAGGGTTCCCATCCAGGTCCCATCCAGGGTCCCGTCATGCTGTGGAATCAAGTTCCCTCTCAGAGTCCCAGCCTTCAGTGGGAAGGGTGACAGAGGAAGGAGGGAGGGTGGTGAGGGAGGGCAGAGGATGGCCTTTCTGGTCTCAGGTCAGCTGCCTCCTTTCTAGGACAGTGCAAAGAACCCCAGACAGGGCAGGAGGAGCAGGGGCTCATCTAGCCTCAATTGCATGGACAGAGGAGGAGGGAAATGCAGGGGAGAGGAGGGCAGAGACCAGGGCAGAGCTAATCTCCCCTGGCCTCTGAGGGCCCTTTAGGGGAGTGCAGCCTTGCAGGGGGCGTGGCCACGGGTCTGCACACCGACTGGGGGTGTGGCCAGGAATGCACACCTCCAAGGGGGCGTGGTCATAGGCCTGTGACCTGGGGAGCACAGAACGGTATGGCAATAGAGGTCTGTAACCTATGTGAGTCGAATGGCCAGGGATCTTCACCCCTTTCTCTACCATATGGGAAATGCAGTCCACTCCCCCTGTGTATTTTATTTTATTATTTTTTATGCCAATTCTGGGGCTTAAACTCCGGGCCTGGGCGCTGTTCTAGAGCTTATTTGCTCATGGCTTTCACTCCATCTCTTGAGCCACACTGCCACTTCTGACTTTCTGCTGGTTAAGAGTTTCCAGGACTTTCCTTCCCAGGCTGGCTTTGAACAGCAATCCCCAGATCTCAGCTCCTGGGTAGCTGGGATGGCAGGTGTGAGCCACAGGCACCTGGCTAGTCTCCCTGTTCTGTCTACGGCCTGGACCAGAGTTCTGGGGTCAGATTGCTCCTGCCAGGAGCCTGCCCTCCACTGGCTCCCCTGGACTCACATCTTCCGGTTTGCATCCTTCCTACAGTCCTGTGTGGCTGGTGGGATCCTCTCCCCTCTTTTCAGAAGGGGAAACCGAGGTTCAGAGAGGAGCACACTGTGCTGGGAGCAGCCTCGGAGTGGAAGCAGCAGTGATGGAACGCAGACCCCTGTTTCTGGACAGAGCCAACACACAGTGGTTACTCAGTGTGCACTTTCTACTTTATTTGTCAGTTCTGGGCACGGCTGGCTGGTCTGGACCTAAGGGGACAGCTGGAGCAGGGCGGGGACTGTGCCACTGATCGGAAGTGGAACACCCAGCCCCTGCCCCCAGCTTCCAGAGTGGCAGGAGAGATTCCCTTTAATCCTCACAGGAGATGAGGGGGGCAGAGCCATGACTCCACCTTGCAGAAGGGCAAACGGAGGCACAGAGGACCCCACAGAGGCCAAGCTGGCACTCTCCTGACAATCCAAGACCGCAAGATCCACAAACCAGATTGAACAGACACCTTGAAGACATCCAGGGGCCTCAACAGTCCTTTCTTGCCCCTGGTGGCACCCATAAGTGAGTGGCCAAGCTCCAGATGGCATGCTGGTCACAGGCCTGGTGCCATGTGCCTGGGCAGGGACTTTCTGGGTGAACCAAGGACTGGACGCTTTGTGCTGAGATGCAGCGCCTCCTAGTGGGGCAACACTGTCACCACAGTTCATTTGTCTGGTGATGTCTCATCCGTGAGCCCTAAAGGAATAACTGCAGGCAAATGCACTTCACCTGGCCCCCAGGGAGCCAGCAGAGGGCCCAGGAATTCTTCAGTTGGAATTAATTAAACACACTTTATTGAGGACATTTTACTGTTGCAGGGTACCATGGGCACTCATTTCCTTTTTCTCAAAACAAAAATATCTTTTTGTGGGGTTTAAAAAGATGCATGCTCCTTTATGGAACTGTAATACCTCTGTACATTACCTTTATAATAACAATAAAGTAAATTTAAAATCAATACATGCTCCTAAGCCAGTGGCCTAGGCCTAGCTACTCAGGAGGCTGAGATCTGAAGGTCACTGTTCAAAGCCAGCCCGGGCAGAAAAGTCCGTGAGACTCGTAATCTCCAAATAACCACCAAAAAGCCAGAGGTGGAAGTGTGACTCAAATGGTAGAGCAAAAGCCTTGAGCAAGTCCTTCCTCTTCCCCTCCCTCCGCCCCCAACAAGGAGAGAGATCTTAGATGAGATCTTTGATCTTTGGGTTCAAACTTCACAACAATGGGTTTGACAGTGATTTTTTGATAGAACACCAAAGGTACATGCAACTCTAACTAATACATCAGATTTTACGACCATTGAAAAAATAGCAAGTGGTAGAACACTACCCTTGGGCACAAAGAGGCTCTGGGTTCAAGCCCCAGGACTGGAAAAAAGAAAGAAAGAAAGAAAGAAAGAATATCAAGCCAGGTGCCAGTGGCTCAGGCCTGTTATCCTAGCTACTCAGGAGGCTGAGATCTGAGGATTGCAGTTCAAAGCCCATCCGGGCACTAAAATTCGTGAAACTCTTTTCTCCAATTAACTAACAGAAAGCTGGAAGTGGCGCTGTGGCTCAAGTGGTAGAGCCACTTTGAGCTGAAGAGCTCAGGGGCAGCACTCAGGTCCAGAGCTCAAGCCCCATGACTGACAAAAAAAAAAAAAAAAGAGAGATAATATCAATAGACTAAAAAGTAAACCACAGAATAGAGAAATCTTATTTGCAAAGGATATGCCTGATAAAGGATTATTATCCAGAATATAAACAGAACTCCTAAGATTCAGCAACAAAAACCCAGAGCTATGTGTGTCAGTGGTAGACACCTGCCTGGTAGGTTTAGGCACTGAGTTCAAGCCCAAGCATTGCCAAAAAAGAAACAAAACAAAACAGAAAACAGACAAAAGGTGGAAACAGCTTGCTGATGGATGAATAAGGAAGCAAAGTATGGTACACGTATGTAACAGAATATTACTCGGCCCTTATTTGGTTATTTGATTGCAATTACAAAGGTGCTGTGCAGAGGGGTTACACTTACCGAAATTAGGTAACAAGTACATTACTTTTTGAACAATGTCACTCCTTGCTTCTTCTCTCCCAGGTTTTCCCTCCTGTCCCCCCCCCCACAAGGTACAAAGTTCATTTTCAACCAAGTGTCTAGTGAGTATGCTGCTGCATTAGAGGGAATTCTGGTTTGTGCTAAAATGGGGAAGGGGCCTTGAAGGCGCTGAGTGACATAAAGCAGCCATGATCTTTTCTGGGGTGAGTCTCAGTCCCCGATGAACATCGCAGTCTGGTTCATGGGAAAGAGTGAGGCATGGTAGCACATGCCTGTGATTCAACTACTCAGGGGAATTGCTAGCCACAGGATGGGCTGCCAGAGCCCAAGACGCTAGGAAGGAGACAGAGGATAGAAGAGAGGAGTGCAAGAAGAGTGGAGTGCAGCCAGCTCAGCGCTCACCAGCTTCTAGACCCTGAGCTCCCATAAGTGAGTTTATTTATTTAACTCAGTTTAGGGAAGGTTACTGCAGGTCCATGGAGAAAACAAGGTATTCATCTATCTTGTGGTGACAATAATTAACATAAAATGTATTTTGCATACATAGTAATAACAACTCCTTATAGCTAGTGGTGACCCTAACACAAACATTTATCTTATTCTCATTATCTCAAGGGCCATAGGGGTCAATCAACTGTGACTTACACATTGGGCCAGTGGGTCCAGTTAGCTGTAATTTACATACAGATCTTGCCTTGCCTGTCTTGACCTGTCCAGGGTCTAGTTCTCAGCCTTCCGAGTACTGAGAGGGTGTGGACCAACCTTTTTAACCCTTTCCTGGCCTCATAGCTCAGCTCCAGAGTTCCCTACACAGGAGTTTGAGGCAGGAGGATAAAGATTTCTTTCTAGCTAGACAGGCCTCAAAAGGAAAAAAAGTTGAACTCAATTGTAATTTTAGGAAGGGGATAAAGTTTCAGCTTCTCAAGTTGAAAAAAGCTCTGGAGACAGATGAAGATGTTAGTTGTAGAACACTGTAAACACATTTAACACTAACGAACTATATAAGTGTGTGTGTGTGTGTGTGTGTGTGTGGTTTCTGCATTAAACACCACCCCCCATGGGCTAAAAATGAGAGGCGAGTCAGAGAGACGGGAGGCGCTTCTTTGGCAGTAGGGGGAATTGTTGGGGTCATGGTGTCTGGGCTGAAGGAATGCTCTGGTCGCGGCGGTGAGGCATCGCTTCAGGGCAACCCCCAGCAGTCAAGCAGGACCCGATCCGGTCCTCTGACCGCAGATTCAGCCAGCATCCAGGGGAACCCTGCCTGCCTGCTGGGCTGGCGAGAGTTAAGCGGCAGTTACTTCTTTTGTCTTGCATTTTCGTGGGCGGCCGGGCTTGGGCAGGGCCTGGGCGCTGTCCTTGAGCTTTGTGCTCAAAGCTGGCACTCCGCGGCCAGTCTGAGTCACAGCTCCCGGTCCCGGGTTGCTGGCGGCTCACTGGACCCCGGACTCAGCCCCTGGAGGAGCCACCTCGCCCGACACTTGGGTTTTAGGCTGGGTTCGGGATCCCGCGTGGAGAATAACACGGTCCCCTCCGAGGCTCGCCCCGGGAGGCGCGGGGGCTCTGGAAGGAGATGTTATCATCCCACCGTGCAGACGCGCTTCTTGGGCTGGAGGAACCACCAGGGCCGGTTACAATCCGTGCTTGCGCTCTGGGAGCTGGGCGCACCCTCAAGTCCGGCTACCGGGGCCGGGAAGCCGGCCAGCCGGGCACCCTGAGGTTCTCTTCTGCAGTTCACCTCCAAGAGAAGCGAGCCAGACACGGAGCAGCGCGCAAGCGGTCAGGAGCTGACCCGGAGCAAAACAGAGCCCGGCGTCCACCGCAGGCGTCCCGGGCTCGGGGCGGAGCTGGCCGCGCGGTCCCGCGGGCCGACCTTCCCCGGGGCGGCCGACGGCGCTCCAGCCCCGCTGCTCCCTGATTGGAGGGAAGGGAACCACCATGCAGAGAGCTCCGTTCTCATTGGCCAGCGGTGAAGGGCATCCCCTGACGTCACGGAGCCCTGGCCCCGCCTCCCGCGCGCGGCCCGGAAGCCCGCGCGCCTGCGCAGTGCGGGCTCTGCGCTCCGGGGGCTCCGGCGGCTGCTCGGGCTCCGCGCCCGGCGCGTGGCGGGCGATGGCGGAACCCCGGGGCGAGCTGGAGCCTCTTCTCGGGGAGGTCCGCGGCGGCGGCAGCGGCGACGGCCGGCCGGGGCGGCTCACTCGGGGCCCTGGTGAGTGACGGCGGAGTGAGCGGGGGGCGCCGGGCGAGCGGGGCGGGGCGGGGCGGGCGGCGCCCCTGCACCCGAGCCCCGGCGCCTCCTCCAGCGGCTGCCCCGAGATCGGAGTCTCCCAGACCTTCCCGCCTCCTCCCTGCCACCCTGTCTCCTCCCCCCCCTTCTCGTGGGGAAACTGAGGCCCAGAGAAAAGAGCCACTCACGCCGAGGCGCAGGCCAGCGGGGGTCCAGAGGGCGACCCCGGAGTCCCCGGGGCGGCTGGGCGCCCAGCTCCATCTCGGGGCCGGGGCTGCGTCCCTTGCTCCCTGCCGCTGCCGCCCGGGCCTTCCGCCGCCTTCTGGCCTTCCTGTGTGTGGGCCGAGGCCGGGGACCGGCCTCTCCGGAGGACTCGGTGAGGGTCCCAGGCCGCAGGACCTCCTCCACTTAAGATGAGGAAACTGAGGTCTCACAGCCCTGCCTCTCCTGTGACCTCTACTAGTGCCTCGCTTGGCTGCTTTCCCCGCGGGTCCTGCCTCTGCTGGTTGGGCTGGGTGAGCCAGTGTGTGTATGTCCACAGGGAGATTGGCAAGAGGTCAGGAAGTGTTGGCCCAGCCCCCCCCCCCCACCTTGGTCGTCCCCTGCCCACCTGTGCTCTTCCCCGGTTTCTTGGGTTGCCGCTGGGTGGGACAGACTTCCTCTCAGCCTGTGCCAGGTCCTTGGCACAGGCTTTGTGTCTGGACATCGGGTGCCTTTCTGGGGCTGCCACTTGCAGGCTAGGTGAGCTGGGGCAGGTGCTCGGTCTGCTGAGGCTCACAAAAGGGATGTCCTGAGCATTCAGCAAGGGAATCTGGGGGGCCGGTGTCTGGTCCAGAGCAGGAATGCTGCCATGTTTGCTGGTCCCAGCCCTGGCAGGGGAGGCGGTGGCAGGTGTGATGTTTGCTGAGACAGGAGTCGGCGCTGGGCAGCGTGGCTGTTTTCATCCCTTGGCTGGGCTGTTTGTGAGAATGGCTCATTCAGTCCCCTTGCCACCTGCAGGCCTGGAGATGGCCCCTGGGCCCCCCTCCCCCCGCAGGACTCTCCCACCCATGTAGGGTGTCCAGGTCCCGGATACCCCTTAGCCAGGTACTCCTGACTCAGCCCCAGCTGATGGGCCTTGGTCCAAGGTTGAAGAGAGTGATTTTCTCTTGTTGCTGGCTCAGGAAATCTTCTACTATGTGGCTGGTTGTGAAAGTATCCAAGGATGTGGGGTTGTGTTGATGGGGGTGGGGCTCTGCAAAGCTTAGTGCAGGACACCCCCTGGTTGTTGGGGAGGGTCTGCAAGCCTGGGGCTCACTAAGGGTTGCACAAGATGCTGATGCTTCAGGGGCCATAGAGCAAGAAGGGGAGGGAGTTTAGGCCTGGATGTTGGGGAACACAGGCTGAGGAGCAGGTTCCTGCCGCACAGCCAGGGACCAACCGCCCCTGCCTCACCCAGGCCCTTCACCTGGGCTGTGAGAAACACTGTATGGGTGGTGCAGGCGACAGCGGCTCTTTGGCCAGGAAGGGCTGGCTGAGGACTGGGGGTGGGGGAGGGAGCAGGACCTTGGTTCTCAGTGTTTGGTTCTGGAAGCCAGGCGCATGGCTGGTGACACCCATGGGACAGAGGTGGAGATGCCTGAGTCCCCATGGGGGTGAGGAAGACCCCACTTGAGCCCCAAGCTTGGTGCCAGACCTCTGCAGGTGGAGCTGCCTCTCCTGTGCCCTCTGCACTGTGCCCCTGGGCAGCCGTCAGAGGCAGGGCCAGCCCCGCTCAGGGCCTGGAATCCCGATCACATCTGTGCTTCTCATTTTGTTGGCACCCTAGGCGGTGGCACCTGCCACAGTTCAGGGGGACCCCAGGCAAGGCTGCAGGCTCCTGGTCGTCACTCATGTCTATTCTGCTCCAGGTTCCGGGACCTGGCAGGACCTCTGCATCGACCAGGCTGTGGTCTTCATTGAAGATGCCATCGAGGTGGGTGGTGGCTACACCCTGGCTGAGCGTCTCCCCTGCCCCGCGCTCCCGGCTGTCCTGGGGCTGAGGCCTGTGGTCGTCATGGACCGGCTGTCTGAGTCCTCTCCATCGCAGTCTCATCGATGAACACTGACTGAAGTCTGGCCCGGGCCACCCCGTGCCAGGTCACATGTGGGGGTGGAGGCTGGCCCCGCACACAGTGGGCACAGCTGATGTCCCTATACTCGCTTTCCCGGGTGCCCACCCTGGGGGAGAGTGTACCGTGTGAATGTGACGGCTGAGGGTCATGGAGGGGTCTCCTGTCCCCTATGGACAGGGACCTGCCACCCCCCCCATCACATCTCCTCTCTTGGGCTGTTCTTGGGGGCTGTGCTGTGTTTGGCTTTGTGGTGAGGGGCACAAGTCAGAGAATCAGGGAACATGGGGTACAAGCACTGAGAGGCCCCCTCTTCCCCCCATCTCCCCCAGCTCACCGTCATTCCTCTCACCTCCAGTACCGCTCCATCTACCACAGAATGGACTCTGGCTCGCTATGGCTTTACCGGTGCTATTACTCCAAATGGTGCCAGCGGTGAGCACGTGGAATTCGGGGCTTCAGCTGTTTGGGGGTGTCAGGTCCATCTCAGCGTCCTTTCAAGCACAGAGGTGGCCCTGATTCTCGTCTCAAGGGAGAAGCCGGCTCATGGAGCAGGGAGCAGCCCAGCCCTGGCCCTGGGCAGATGGGATCCATGATGTTTGTGCAGGCTCGGGTGGACCCAGCCAGGAAGGGCTGGACATTGCCCTCTGGGCAGCTACCTGCTTGGGGGTGGGGGAGGTTCCTGGCCGCAGGCAGTATTTGGCCTCTGACCAGATTGATCTCCTTCCCAGGGCTCTGAGCGTCACCATTTTTGTGATCCTGGCTTTGGCTTTCGTGGAGACACCTTCTTCATTCACCAGGACGGCAGATGTGCGCTACCGTGCTCGGCCCTGGGAGCCGCCCTGTGGCCTGACGGAGGGCGTGGAGGCCCTCTGCCTGCTGCTCTTCCTGGTGGACGTCTCTGTGAAGGTGAGGGAGGTGGGCCCTGTGCCTCCTGACCCCTGACCACTCTGGTCCATTCTGATTCCCAGGGCTGGTTTCTACTCCTCTTGCCTTTTCGCTTTGGCCCAAGCTTTTGCTGGTGACTGAGTGTTGCGGCAGAGGACGACAGTTCCTTTTCCTCCCCACAGTGCAGGCTGGGTATGAAGGCTACGTGGTTTCTCTTCATGGCCCGCCTTGCTGGCCCCAGCAGAGCGGAGGTGGATGTAGGCAAGGTGGGGCCTCTTGTCACAGAGCGGCTGCTGTGAACCTGAGACTGGATCCTTCAGGAAGCTGGAGTGGGCTTCTGCATATTGAGCTCATGGTCACTTCAGTCTGGGGTCTTCAGGGCTTTGCAGTTTGGTGCAGAGGGCAGGGTCTCCCCAGGCTAAGCCTTCTGCAGTCTCTGTTAAAGCTTTCAGACCTACAGTGCTCCTGAGGGGTTCCCATGTCTTCGTCCAGGCGCTGGGCTTCTGAGGCTGTGGCCTCCCTCGGGCTCAGGCTGCCGCTTCTTGTCCTCTAGCTCCGGACCTGGTTTTGCCCAGTGCTGACCTGCCTTGTGGGGGACGAGGGGGCTTTAGGGCTGGGTGCATGAGAGCGTGTGTGCATGCGTGTGGGGGGGACACCGAGCAGTGTCTCACTTCTTGTTTTTAGCCCATAATGTGGTTGGCAGGGTTTTAAACTGAAACCCAAACTGGTAGGAAGTTACCATGAGTTGTTTTGGATTGGCTGAAGGTGTGTGTGTGGTGGGGTTATCCACAGGCCGGGGTGTCATGGCTGGGCACACTGTGGGGGGAGGAGGCAGGTAGGAGAGGGCAAGAGTAGGCAGGTGCCCTTCCCAAACCACCTCATGGAAGGCTGGGCACACGCACCGAGCGCCTGTCTTAGTCGCTTCTGTGGTCCCTTCCCGAGCGTTTCTCTTACACAGCACATGCTCGTGGCCTGGACAGGCAGGACAGGTAGGAGCCCATTACTGACGAGGAGACAGCCTGAGAGAGTGCAAGGGAAGCGGTGACGTTATCCCAAAGGAGGTGTATTCCTGAATACAGAGGGAGGCTGAGATCTGAGGATCACAGGGCAGAGCCAGCGGGGCAGAAAAGTCTTTGTGAGACTCTTCTCTCCAGTTAACCACTCAAAAACCAGAAGTGGAGCTGTGGTTCAAAGTGGTAGAGGGCTAGCCTTGAGCAAAAGAGCTCAGGCCCTGAGTTTAAGTCCTACAACAGACCATAAAGTAAAATAAAAAGAAGTGTTCTCATGACCCGACTTATAAAATGGTAACCTCTGTGTACATTGCCTTTATAGTAACAATAAAAAAAATAATAAAAAAAGAAGAACTGAGGTCAGGGTGGCCTGTGCCACACTTGAGGTTGTATCGTGATCACTGAGGGCCCGTGAGGGAGTGGTGCCTCGTCCACAGAGACCATGCTGTGGAAGGACCCTCTGATCCCTTCCCACATCCACGAGTGCTGGTGTCCCCTGTCTGCCACACACCCCCTCACCCGTCCTCCTCTCTTTCAGGGCTACCTGGTGGGGCGGGCCCAGTTCCAGGAGAATCTGTGGCTGCTGGCTTACCTCGTGGTGCTGGCTGTGTCCCTGGTGGACTGGACCGTGTCTGTGAGCCTGGCTTGTCAGGAGGTGGGTGGTGTGGCGGCTCTGAGATGGTGCCTGTTCTGTGTGGCACAGGATGTGGGGTGTGGGCCCTAGGTGTGGGTGCAGTTGCCAGCATGCTGCCCACATTCCAGTGGACTTTGGATTTTCAGCGGCTGGGGATGGGCTCTGAGGCATGGATTAAGCCAGGGTCCTGGGGTGCCTGTTGGCTAGGAGCGGAGCTGAAGTGGGTTCTGGCTTCTTGGATTTCCACTCCTCGTCTGGCCAGTCTCCATGGGATCGCAGGCCTGGGGTCCCCCCACACATAGCTCTCACCTGCCCAGAGCTGTGTGAGGCCCTGGAGGAGCTCACTCACCCGTCCACCCACACTGTTGGCCACCGAGTCCGCTCCCCCAGTACCCAGGCACCGCTGCCTCAGTGAGCCACCAGGGCTCTACACCTGTCAGCAAGGGCTGGGAGACCGCCAGTCGAGATGGGGAGCCTGGTGCCATGGCTGGCAGGGCTTGCTTGGCCTCTGGGGCCTCTTGCACATTGTGGGGCCACGGGAAACACGACGACGATGTGAGTCTGCGGGCCTCTCGGGTCTTTTCCAGCCCCTGCGCATCCGCCGGCTGCTCCGCCCCTTCTTCCTGCTGCAGAACTCCTCCATGATGAAGAAGACCCTGAAGTGCATCCGGTGGTCACTGCCCGAAATGGCCAGGTGGGTGGGGCCGGGTGCCTGGGACTCCCATGCAGGTGCGCAGTCGGGGGCCTGGCGGGCAGGAGTGGTCCTGCAGGCCCAGGCCCCACTGTAGACCTTTCTGTCCACACTCCGCTGTGGCCACTGAGTTCTCTGCAAGTCCTTTGTCCCGTGGCCTGCTGTGGCTACCACCTCCTCCGCCCTACTCTCCCGTAACCACCTGCAGCTTCGTTTGCAGATGCGTGGACCCTGGCCTCCCCCCGCCCATGGGCCCTCATGCCTCTGTCGTCAGCCAGAGTCTGGGCTCAGCGTCCTTCCTAGCTCCCCTGCCCCTTGCTTCTATCAGAAAAGTCGTTCCTGCCCTCCCTCTGCCTCGATCCCCTCCAAGTCCAGCCGAGATGATGGCGAGGCCTCTCCCCTTGTGTCCTGAGCCTCTGGGCCTCGTGTGGGGTCACCTCCTCCCTCCACAGGAAGGGGACTCCGGGCTGGGAGGCCTGGCCTTGGCCGGGTTCTCAGGGACAGCAGTGCCTGGGGCAGGAGGGTGGCCCGGGGTCTGCCCTGCCCTTTGCCAGGCTGAGCGCCGCCTCTCCCCAGCGTCGGGCTGCTGCTGACCATCCACCTGGGCCTCTTCACCGTGCTGGGAATGCTGCTCTTCACCATGGGGGAGAAGGTGAGGTGGCACCTGCCCTTGGCACGCCCGGCCGCGGACTGGGCAGAGTCTTGTGGACAGTCATTAGGTTGGCAGGGCCACTTGCCAGAGACACAGAACCAGAAAGTCGGTGGTGGCCCCACTTCATCCCAGGGTCCGTGTTTCCATGCAGTGCTGTTGCCGCCAGGGCCCTGTCTGCGCCTGCGCACTGGGCGCTGTCCTGTCTGCGCCTGCGCACTGGGCTCTGTCCTGTCTGTGGCTGCCTCTTCCTCCCCTCCCGCTGTTCACTGGGGTGGGAGGGGGGGCCGGGGGCGCTTGAAGCTTCCTCCCCAGCCTGTTGGTGCTCTTTTTGAGGGGCTGCCCTCCCTCACCCACAGCTTTCCTGTTCCTCACCCTTCCTGCACTTCCTCAGGCCTGCTGGGGACCACAGCGATGCCACCTCCTTTTCTCCATCCCCTGCTCTGGATCCCCTGCCCTGCCCTGCCCGGGCTTTGGCCGTGTCCACCTGTCACCTTCCTGAGCTCTGTCCTCAGTGTGGGTCCTCTTGTGTCTCTGCCTCTCTGCCCTGGAGTGTGGCTGGTGAATGGCTGAGTTGCTGTGATGTAGAAGTTGGGTTGAGCCCCCCGGGAGGGCAGAGCAGGAGACAGGCCCGTGCCTTCCCCAGTGCCCACATGGTGTTTTTGTATCTGTGTGTGCATCTGAGTCTATCCATGTGTTTGATGGGCGTGTCGACATGTGTTGGGTGACTGTTTATCTGTGTGTCTGCACGTGTATATTTACATCTGTTGGTAGGTAGATTGCATATGTGTGTCTGTGTATGTGTGTGTGCACATGTCTGTGTGTGTGTCTGTGTTTTTGGTCGGTGTGCTCTGTTGTGTCTGTGTCTATGGTGGTGTGTTGTGTGTGTGTCTGTCTATAGTGGGTGTGCTCTGTATTGTCTGTGTGTGTCTGTGTCTATGGTGAGTGTTTTGTGTATGGTGGGTATGTTGTGTATCTATGGTGTGTGTTGTCTGTGTGTCTGTGTTGTCTGTGTGTGTGTCTGTGTCTATGGTGGTATGCTCTGTGTTGTGTGGGTGTGTCTCTGGGGGCTGTGGTGTGTATCTGGCGTGTGTCTGTGTGTGCATGTCGGTGATAGGTGTTTTCTGTGTGTATCTGTGTCTATGTAGGTGTGTTGTGTGTGCCTGTGTCTGTGGTGGGTGTGTTGTGGGTGTGTGTCTGTTTATGGTGGTGTGCTCTGTGGTGTCTGCGGTGTGTGTGTGTGTGTGTCTGTCTGTGGTGTGTGTGCATCTGTGTATGTGTCTTTGTGCGAGTGCACACGCGTGCTAGACAGCGCGGGGCTCCTTGGGTGGCCCTGACTTGGTTCTGTGTGCCTGGGCCCAGCCTGCGGGAGGTGGAGGCCGGGCTGCGGGGCCTCCGTGGGTGGACTGTGGCGGGGCTGGCCTGTGGCCCGTGCCCTGCGGTGGAGGCCTGGACGTTTGAGTCTCTTCTCAGGATGAAAAGCAGGACAAGGAGAGACTGGCCTACTTCCGGAGCCTTCCAGAAGCGCTGACCTCCCTCTTGGTGCTGCTGACCACTGCCAACAACCCTGATGGTAGGTGGGGCTTCGGTGGAACCTGGGGTCAGCGCTGCCTGGCGGGGCTCGGGTGGGGTGTCCTGGAGGCGCGTGTCCACTGGGAGGTGACATTGGTTCTCTGCTCTCTCCCCTCTTTCCCTTCTCTGTATGTCTTGTTTTTGTCTTCTCTTTTCGCATCCCCCTTTCTTCTCCCTTTTCCTCTGTCTCCTCTGCTTTCTCGCTGTCTCCTTTCTTTGTTGGTTCTCTTCATCTGTCTCTACTTGGAGAAGCTGAAAGAATGGTGTTCTTAACGTGTGACGTGGCAGTGCTCAGGGCCCCTCTGCTGGCTCTCTGTGGCCATCCCTTCCTCAGCTGTGGCCCAGGGCCAGCCAGGAGGTGGGTGCCGCTTGCAACATCATGTCTGAGTCTCTGGGTTCTTCGTTGACATGATGGGGTGCTGATAGGTCCCCTAGTGGTCACGTGCTGGCTGTGGCCACGGCCAGAGGCCACAGATTCTTCTGGGTTGGCCGTGACTGGGCCACCATGCCGGGGGCCTCTCCTCCTGGGCTCAACAGCTGGGTTCCTACTTAGCTGCCCACCAGTGGGCACCTGCCTGTCCTTACCAGCCCATTGAAAGGGTGGGGTGGCTCACAGGACGGCTGGTTTCAGCCCAGCAGGGTCCTGGGCTCTCCCTGCAAGGAGGGGCTTCGAGCGCTTTTCAGTTTCTCTGGTTCTTCTCGCCTCAGTAATGACACCTGCATATTCCAAGAACCGGGCCTATGCCATCTTCTTCATCCTGTTCACCCTCATAGGTGAGTGTGGATGGCCCATGCTCAGTGCTCCGGGCTCATCCGGGGGGATGGACCCCAAGGCTCAGGTGTGTGTGCAGTTGGCCCCAACTGTTTACCTTCCCGGTCACCTGTCCCCTATAACTTCACCTCCCCTGCCTCAGGCCTGCTGGCTTGTGGTCTGTGGTCAGTGGCCACTGTAGCCTCATCCCTCTTCTACCCAGTGCCCCTCAGGTGGCCAGGGGCTGGCCAGCCCCCGCTGCATGGCAGGCGTGAGGAGCACTGACAGCTGCTTCCCTTGCTGGCATGCTTGCTGTGTCCGCTGACCCATGGTCTCCACAATGGTTTTATTTTTCCCTTCTTTTTGTCGGGCAAAGGGCTTGAATTCTGTGCCTGGGCATTGTCCCTGAGCTCTTCAGCCCGAGGGTACTGCCCTACTCTTTGAGCCATAGCCCCACTTCCAGCTTTCTAGTGGTTCGTCGGAGATGTGAGTCTCATGGTTTTTTGTGCCCGGGCTGGCTTTGAACTGTGATCCTCACATCTCAGCCTCCTGAGTAGCTAGGATGACAGGTGTGAGCCCCGGCGCCCGGCTTCCCCGATAGTTTTGAGAAGCGTGCTCCGCCTCTGCCCTGGCTGGCTCTGTCCGAGGCCTCTCCCTTACAGGAAGCCTGTTTCTCATGAACCTGCTGACCGCCATTGTCTACAATCAGTTCCGAGGCTACCTGATGGTGAGTTGGGCTGTCTCCTCCTGGGCTGGGCCCACAGTGGGGCTGCAGGCAAAGCGATGCCATCCGAGTTGCCCAGTTCATGGTCCTCAGCCTGGCCAGCCAGGACTGGCAGAGGGTGACAGCCTCTTGTGGGAGGGCCGAGGTGTAGACCACGTGTCACCACGTGTCACCTGGGAGGGCAGTGTTTCCATGGAAACCAGAGGTCCTTCCCATGCCCTCTGTTCCCTCTGAGGGAGGCTGCCCGAAGAAATGGACCTGTACCTAGTTGGGGGCGGCCAGGATCCCAGATAAGAATGGGTCCTCCCGAGGCGGCGCGGTGGTGAGCCACGGTCACTCAGGGCCTGGCTTCCACTTGGCCTTGGCACCTTCCTCTGAGGACTGCTGCTGCTGTCTGCAGGGTGGCTGGGTACCCTGGAAGCTGCCCAGGCTGTCGGCCATCCCCGGGGGAATGGGGTGGGCGGGGCTGTGTGGCCGGGAGCAGCTGCTGAGGCTGAGAGCTGGCTCCTTGCAGAAGTCTCTGCAGACCTCACTGCTCCGCCGGCGGCTGGGGACCCTTGCAGCCTTCCAGGTCCTCAACTCCATGGCAGGGCCAGCTGGAGCTGCCTCCAGTGACACGTACGTGCTCCCCAGGGACCCAACAGAGAGGCTTTCCCAGCATCCCTTGCGGTTGGGTACCTGGGTTTGGAATTGTGCAGACCACCATGTCCCCTGGGCTCTGGCCCCTGCGGTCCTTGCTTGAATTGATTTGTGCCCGCGTTAGGCATCCCCTCTGCTGGTGAGTGGCACTGAGGAGGTTCTGAGCTCCACAGCCGGGGCAGCAGAGCCTGCCTGTCCCTCTGTAGGGTGCCCAGCAGGGTCCCTGGGGATCTGGGGTGATAAAAGAACCTGCAGCCCCACCTGTGGTAGACGCCCTCAGGGGGAGCACTTTGCCAGGGTGGATGCCTTGCCAAGCACAGAACTGGCCTGGCTATCCTCAGGGGCCTGGCCGGCCTTGCTCACAGGGTGTGTTTTTTTTCCGCAGAGTTGGGGTGAAGCCCCAGGATGTGCTGCAGGTACTTCAGAGAGCCCGGCTGGGCAGTTCCCACAAGCGGGCCCTCATGGAGGTGGGCTCCCCAGGCCTGCCCCAGCCTCTGGGCTCAGCCCCTCTTCAGGGTGGGGAGTGATTCATCGGCGCTGGTCACAGCCTGTGGGGCCAGGGGCTGTGGCCACTTCCCTGGCCTGGCTGAGCCTGCTTCTCTCTGCAGAAGGTGCGCTCCCATGATGGCAGCCTGCTGCTGGCACGTGACTTCCAGAAACTCTTCGATGAGGTTGACAAAAGTGTAATCAAAGAGGTACGTGGGGTGGCTTGTGCCTGCCCACCCCTGTGTGCCCCCCGTGCACCCCTGCCCGCGGTAGGGCCAGCACAGCTATTGTCACCTGGGACTCTGTGACGAGGGCCAGGCCCCTTGGTGAGTGCTGGAAATGGAGGTCCTTTGGCTCCTAGAAAATACATTTTATTGGCCCGTGGGGAGCGTGCACCGGTTTCTGTCAGAACTCCCCCCCTCCTGTGCACTGGCTACAGGGACCTGCCCTGCTTATGCACTTCCTCGAGCCCATGCTCGGTGGCCTGTGGGACACGCTCTGTGTCCACGGTGTCCTGGTGTTTCGAGTCCAAGATTGTTGTTGAGGTGGAAGTTTGGGGTCCAGAGGTTTGGGGGAGCTGTACGTCCTCAGCGTCAGATGCTGAGGGCAGGGGGTCTGTTCTGCTTTGGTGAGTGACATTTGGGGCGGGCCATGGGTTGATGCGCTGGGGTTCCTGCCTGTCCACTGGCCTGCCTGGTGCAAGCATGGAGAGCAGTGTGGTGATGACACACGGTGGCCAGTGTGTGTGGCCAGCACTCTGTCCACACTGAGTGACCCACGGGTAAGATTGGGAGCTGAGCCTTTGGAAAGCTGGCTGTGTTTGAGGTCATTTCCCTGGGCTGGAGAAGTCAGGACAGGCCGGGAGGCCGGGAGCATAGACTCAAGAGGCATAGGCAGGGTGGCCTGACCACGGGCTGAGTGTGGGTTCCTTCCCCAGCACCCGCCCAGGCCTCAGTACCGGACTCCACTACTGCACACTGCCCAGGTCCTCTGCAGCCACCGCTACTTTGATTACCTGGGCAATCTCGTGGCCCTGGGGAACCTCGTGTCCATTAGTGTAAGTGCAGGTACCCATCTCCCCCACCTCCTCTCTCCTGCCACCCCCTCCCCAACCCCTGCCCCACGGTGCCCTGCCTCCCCCACCCCTCCCCACGCCCTGCCTCCTCTCCTGCCACCCCTCCCTACCCCTTGCCCCCACCCCCCCATCCCACCCCCTGCCTCTTCCCTGACCTGCTTGGGGAGCAGGTCTGCCAGCCTGGTGAGTGAAGCCCTGCCCTGGCCCGCAGGTATTCCTGGTGCTGGATGAGGATTTGCTGCCTGGAGCACGTAATGACTTCGTCCTGGGGGTGAGCTTGGCCCGCGGCTCAGACAGGGAGTGAGGAGGGTCTAGAGAGGTGATGGGGTGGCCCTGAGTGTCTGCCGTGTCCCCTATGGGTTGAACATAGGCTAACGATGTTCTGGCACCAAAATAGCAGACTTGGCCCTCAAGCCTGATGTCCGAAGCCTCTCTGATTTGTGCTCAAGATGGCGTTTTCTTTGTTTTGATGGTTGGTGTCATTCCTGGGGCTTGAACTCCGGTGTGGGGTGCTGTCCCTGAGCTTTTGTGCTCCAGGCTAGCGTTCTACCATTGGAGCCGTAGATCCACTTCTGGGTTTCTGGTGATTACGTAGAGATCAGAATTTCATGAACTTTCATGCCAGGGCTGGCTTTGAACCGTGATCCTCAGAGCTCAGCCTTCTGAGTAGCTAGAATTACAGGCGTGAACCACCAGCGTCTTTCTGGTTAGCGTGTGCTTGCCCCTGTGGAGGCCCGAGGGGCTCTGACTGGCTCCTGGCAGTGATTGTGAGGCTGCCCCTTCCTGCTGAGCACCCGGTGACGATCTCTGGCCAGCCAGGCTGCCTGGCAGTGGCATGATGGTTGGGGATAGAGTAGCTTGCTGGATCTTGGGTGCTGCCTCTAGGCTCAATTTGGGTGTGACTGCAAGTCCCTCTTGTGGACTGAGGCCGGCTGCAGCCGCCTCTGCCTCTGTTTCCATGTGGAGTGAGGGCGGGCTGCTGTGCACCCCGGGTGATGCCACCGTGCCCGTCCACGGGCTTGTGCTGGTGGGTATCCCGTGCAGCCCCTTTTAGGGAGAGGTAGATGGTAGGAGAAGCCAGCGGGAAGCAGGGGGGTGGGGGCCTTGAGTGTGAGGGTGGGTCGTGGGGGAGGAGGGGAGGCGGGTCCCAGGATGACTCCACCCCATCCACCCTTCGGCCCCTCAGGTGCTCAACTATGTCTTCCTCCTGTACTACCTGCTGGAGCTGCTGCTCAAGGTCTTTGCCCTAGGCCTGCGTGGCTACCTGTCCTACCCCAGCAACATGTTCGACGGCATCTTCACCATCCTCTTGCTGGTGAGGCGCCTGCAGGGCAGGGCAGGCCCTTCTGGTGGGCTCCATAGGGCAGGGCTTGCGGCTCAGCCGGCTGTGATTCCCTCTCTGGTCTCTGAACTTGCAGAGATGCTGGGTGTGGGGCTGAGTTCCGTGGAGGGGCTGTGGAGCTGGTTTCTATAGGGTTTTGGGATCGGGTGGTCATTTATGCCTCTTGGGGGGACTGAGGAGGTCCCATCGCCAGGTAGCTCAGCCCTGGGCACAGCCATCAAAACCGCTGATTTCTCAGAGTGGATGTGTGGGTCCGGGGTCCGAGGCAGGGGCGAGTGGAGGAGACCCTGGCAGGACTTTGGTCTCTGAGTGACTTCTCCCTTCCCCAATTCCTGAGGCCGGAGCTCTGCTTTCTCTGGGAGGCCTCTGGTGGGGCACAGCGGTGCAATGCCTTCTTTCCTTTTGTGACGAAAGGTGTTGCAGATCTCAGCGCTGGCTGTGTCCCGGCTCCCCCAGGCTGGCCGGTGAGTGACGACGGAGGTTCTGTGGGCTTGGCTGATGAACCGCAGTGTCTTTCCTTCCCTTAGCTGGGGCTGTACCTAGTCGCCTGTGCCCGTGGGGCTGAGCTCCCCTCTGAGGCTCCCCCTCCATGGTGGGATGTGTGGGCCCAGGGGTGCGGGGCTGGGCCACTGTCCCTGCTCACTGGGGTTGGGTGGGGCCCGCACTCCATGTGGATGGGCCCCTCCCACTCTGCACTGAGGTTGGGATGTTCTTTGAACCCCCGGCCTTGGTCCTGGCCACTCAGAGGGGTGTCTGGGCAGCCCCAGGTGATTCTGGGATAGCTGGAGATCTGGCCCTGTGTCAGAGCTTTTGAAGCTGAGGGTGAGGCTGCCCTGTCTCAAGACCTGTGCCACGATGCCCAGCTCCAGTGTGCCACAGCCGAGCCCATGGCACAAGCACAGGGAGGGCAGGGCCAGGCCAGGACTGGTGCACACTGACCTTGAGGTCTGTTTCTTGCTCCTGCACTGCTTTTGTCCTGGGTAGCGAGGTAGCTGGAGAGAAGAGGTGTGGGGCCCAAGCTTCCACCCCTGGCGTCTCCTGTGGGGAGCCCTTGGGCTTGGTGACTCCCCCGGGCGTTGGGCAGGCACCGTGGGGCTGGTGTTCCCAGCCTGTGCTGGGGAGCCTCAGGAACGGGGTCTTCTGGAGAAGCCGTGAAGGTCGTCATGGTGGGGACAGAACAGGTCTGAGGTCAGCGAGGTCCAAGGCGGGTAACAGGGCCCCCTGTTGGGCGTGGGTGGCCTCCTTGGTAAATGGGGCCCCTGGCTGTGCATTCTGGGGGTTGTGAATGGGCTGCCGAGGGCAGAGGGTGTGAACAGAGCCGCTCAGTTCCCACCCTCGTCAGTGGGAGCTTCTCTGGTCTCTGTGCAGTGACGTCCCATGGGCCACCTGTCCCCTCCCCCCGCCTGCCTCCCACACCTGCCTCCCGGTCTCCATAGGAAGCCAGAGGTGCTGGGCCTGCTGTCACTGTGGGACCTGACCCGGCTGGTGAACATGCTCATCGTCTTCCGCTTCCTCCGCGTCATCCCCAGGGTGAAGGTGCGTGCTGTCCCCGCGCCCCCGCCCGCCCCCGCCCGCGCCCCCGCCCCCGCCCCCGCCCGCGCCCCCGCCCGCGCCCCCGCCCGCGCCCACGCCTGCCCGCGCCCGCCCCCCCCCCGCCCCGCCCCCCCGCGCCGGGGCTGTTGCTGGGCACTGGCGAGAAGGACTTTGGGCGAGGGTGTGACTGGACGGCGGGCAGGTTTTCAGGAGTAGCGTGGTCTTGAGGGCACTGAGGCAAGGCAGGCAGGCAGGCAGGCCAGGCAGGCTGCACCTGGTACAGAGGCCCCCATCTTCCTGAGCGCGTCAGAGCAGAAACGCGAGCACACCGCCCCTCTTCTCTCCTGTCCCCCTCCTCCTGGTGGCCCTGTCCCCAAAGACCACCTTTATCTGCCAGTGTGTCGCTTGTGCTGGACCTCCACACACACACGGGCACATATGCCCACTGGGATCACATGCGTGTGCACACGTGACCTCATGGGATCCCGCCCACGCCCGTCACACAGGAGCGTGCATGATGAGATGTGTCCACGTATGCGTGTGTACTCATTCGGATCACGTACACGCCCACTTGGGGTCATACACGCATGCATGTGGAAATACATGTGTGTTCACACATGTCCACACTTACTCCACAAGACGATGTCCACACAGGGCCGTGGACATTCACACCGCACCCACACAGGATCATGTGTGCACACACATCCACATGTGATCATGTGCACACACCTGCACAGACGTGGTCACCTAACTCACAGCACCACGGGCACGTGTGGCCACCCATCCATAATCGTGCGTATACAGTATATAGCCCTGCACAGTCACCTGTGTGTGCATTTGTGTGTAGAGGTGTGAGGCAGAGAGAGGAGAGGTCTTCATCATGTAACAACATATGTTTACCTGTCAGGGTGCATGCCATCACATGTACACACACTTGTTCCGTGGTCACTAGCTGTGGTCTTGGGGCTGTTTGTCATGTTGGGCTGGTACACTGGTCTGGCTGGAAGGCCAGCGTTGGCCCGGGTTGTGTGGGAGGCCCTGTGTGGCGGGAGCCCCTGTGTGGCGGGAGGCCCTGCATGGCGGGCTTCTGTGTGGCTCTTTGGAGCCGGGGGCCCTCCCTGCCCCCTCTAGGTCTGTTCCCCTGGGGCCTCTGGCCCGCAGAGGGGCTGAGCTGATCACAGCAGGCTGGCAGGCTGAGTGTGGACTGAGGCTTGTGGGTTCCAGAGGTCTTGGGCTTTGGCCACCATGGGAGGCCAGGCTTGTGCAGGCACCGTGGTCATGTGTGAATGTGGGCGGGCAGTCGGGGTACGTGGATGTGTGAGTGGATGGCCAGAGGGGAGGAATCTGGGTGTGCTCTGGTGTGTTCTCTGGTTGTGCGTGGATGATTGCAGGCTGTGCTCGTGTGGCTTGGGGTCATCTGCCTGTCACCCTGCTGTCCTTCAGTGCTGGCGGTGGCTCCTGGGGGCCCCTTATGGGGCAAGAGGAATAAGGGGTGTCTTTCTTCCACAGCCTATGGCCGTGGTGGCCAGTACCATCCTCAGCCTGGTGCAGAACTTGCGGGCTTTTGGTGGGATCCTGGTGGTGAGTCCTGGAGCCGCGTGGGCTCGGGTGGGCAGTGGCTTGGCGGCTGTGGTCTGTGGTATGGGGGGGAGCAGGAGGGGCCCTGGGTAGGGCAGTGGTGGGCTGTGGAGAAGTCCATGAATGTCAGGCCCAGGGCAAGACCAGAGCTGGAACCTGTTGTCTACCTGCACTCCCCTGCCATGCCGGGGCCCTGTAATTGCCCTGCCCCTGTGATCTCGCTGAGATCTTGCTGTGCCACGCTGAGAGCTGCCGAGGACCACCTCAGAAGTGGTCCCCAACTTTGCCTCCAGTTCTCCTGCCCACAAGAACCCTGGCATCCGGCTGAGGACTGGCTGGGAGCTGGTGTGTGCAGTGTCTGGAGCCGCCATCTCCAGGCTCTCTGAGGGTGTTAGGCCCTGCTGGTCACTGGCCACGCCAGCCCTGGAGAAACAGCTGTGCTTTGATGCCCAGGGCCTGGCCTGGGACCGCGGGGCTTGGCTGTGGTTTTGTGTGGCTCTGTGGGCCGCAGGCCTCTGATGGCGCCCCCCGCCCTCCCGCCCAGGTAGTGTACTACGTATTTGCCGTCATTGGGATCAGTTTGTTTCGGGGTGCCGTCGTGGCTCCTGGGAACAGCAGGTAGCGTGGGAGCCCATGGTGCCAAGGCCCGGTCTCTGCTGGGCTGGGGTGGGCAGGGCTTACCTGGAGGTGTGGCCCTTGGGGCTTGCCAGTGACCTGGTGGCTTTGTGTTGCCAGTCTGGTCCCTGCCAACGTCTCAGCACCCTGTGGGAGCTTTGAGCAGCTGGAGTACTGGGCCAACAACTTTGATGACTTTGCTGTGAGTCCTGTCTTGCCTGCTCCCTCTCCCTGGGGGCGCCCTGCCCCCTGCCCCCTGCCCCCTGCGCCCTGCCCCCTATCCCCTGCCCCCTGCTCCCTGCGCCCTGCACCCTGAACCCTGCCCCCTATCTCCTGCCCCCTATCCCCTGCGCCCTGCCCCCTGCCCCCTACCCCTGCCCCCTGCCCCCTGCCCCCTGCCCCCTATCCCCTATCCCTTGCCCCCTGCTCCTGCCCCCTGCCCCCTGCCCCCTATCCCCTATCCCTTGCCCCCTGCTCCTGCCCCCTGCCCCCTGCCCCGCCGACCTCGGTCTGCTGCCCTGCAGGCTGCCCTGATCACGCTGTGGAATGTGATGGTGGTGAACAACTGGCAGGTGTTCTTGGATGCCTACCGCCGCTACTCAGGCCCGTGAGTCGCCTCCCCACCACTGCCGCTCTGGGCAGCCGCCAGTCCTGCCAGACTGTGCCTGAGCCTGGTCCTGGCTCTAGCAGGGGTAGAGCCCTGACTGGGCACGGCTGGTTGCATCACACACTGGCAGGCCTCAGACTGCCCTGGGCTGGGGCGGGGGGGGGGGGCTGGGGCCGGGGGCGGGGGCCGCAGTCAGAGCTGGGTCAGCTCGGAGCTGGGAGAGCTCTCTGTAGCCTAGTGCAGGCGCGTGGTTTGAGCCCTAGCTCTGTCTCTTGCTGGCCGAGCTTCCTCCTGTGGCTCAGTGGCCATGTCTCAGTGGGGCCGTGGTGTGGACGTGGCTCACACCCCACTCTGTGCAGTAGTGGGCAGATGGTGTGTGTGTGTGCTCACTATGGGGGCCCCGTCCCCACAGGTGGTCCAAGGTGTACTTCGTTCTGTGGTGGCTGGTGTCCTCTGTCATCTGGGTCAACCTGTTCCTGGCACTGCTTCTTGAGGTACCGGGGTCCCTGTGCAGCCCTGCCTTGGGCTGCAGCTTTGCAAGGCCAGGCTGCGCCGGTGTCCTGGCTGAGGGTGCGGCCGAGCTGCCCCTCCTGACTGAGGGAGGCCCGCTGAGCACCCCCTTTCCCTCTTCAGAACTTCCTTCACAAGTGGGACCCTCGGGGTCACGAGCAGCCCCTCGCCGGGATGCAGGAGGCCCCGTATCAGATGTCAGTGGAGCTCCTGTTCAGGTGTGAGGCTGGGGGGCCGGGCCTGCTGCGGCCTCGTGTCACAGGTGCAGGCGGGGGCCACGGGCAGCTGGTGCGGGGAGGCCTCTGCAGGCCCTGGGTCTCTTCGCTTGATTCTTTTGTGAGGATGGCACCAGGGCCTTGTGGCCGGATGGCATATGCTTTTTCACTGCCCCAGCGCCTGCTCAGGGCTTTGGACGAGGTGTGGAAACGTGGCAGCCACCTCACGTGGTCCTGAGCCCCGTGGGTCCCGTGGCTTTGCCCAGCTCTGGTTTATTTTGGGGCCCCTGGTTGGGGCACCTGGAAGCCTTCCCCGGGCTCTTCGTGGGCCCTGGTCTGCATCTGCTGAGCTGCGTGGTCTCCGCAGGGACGTGCTGGAGGAGCCCCGAGAGGAGGAGCTGCTGGACAGGCTGCGCCAGCATCCACACCTGCGGCTGCGCAGGTGACAGCGGGGGCCCTGAGGAGGAGGTGTTGGCTCAGGACCTGTGCTGGCTGGGAAGGAAGATGGAGAGCAGGAGGAGGAGGAGGAAGCAGGCCACGTGGGAGGCAACCATGCTGTGACAGACCACTCCAGGGGCACTGGTGGCACAGGCACCCTTGTGTCTGCCCCCGTGGCCCACACCAGGTCACTGCAGCCCTGCCCGGCAGTGCGGGCCACCGTGCCTGTCAGGTGGTACCCGCTCGGGTCACTGCTCCTGAGAGACTTGCCTCGGGGGCCTGGACGCAGCCTGGGGGTAGGGAGCAGCTCACGGGCCTTTGCTGCTGGTGGCTTTCATGGACCCGAGCCCTGTGCAGGGTCACTGAAGATTCCCGGTGCTGAGCTTGGGGTGCTGGTGGTGTTCCACGAGGAGAATGTGGACTGTTATTTTGTGCCTTGTGTGAGGATGATTGGGTGTGTTTTTCTTCGTCAGCACACTAATAATGACTGAGTTTTGGGGAAGAATGGTGTTGTTTTTACTCTTGACTCTGCATCGCTGGGCTCAGCTGCTGAGCTGGTGGTTGAGCCTGTGTGCTACGCCGTGGGGTGTGTTGGGTTTTTCACGTACTGCACGGGGCACCTTCTACTGAATGGACGAGTAGGGCTTCAAGTGCCAGCCTCAGTGGTGGGTGGTGTACTGTCCAGAGGGCGCTGCATGGAGGAGAATGTGGGGATCGGAAGTGATGTCCATGAGGGATGCGATTGATGAGTGATGCCTGCCTGGACAGGGGGTCTGGGCTTGGGTAGGACTTGGCTATAAAGCCCTTGTTCCCCACCTGTTTGGAAATAAGAGTTGAGGAGAATAGAATGGAAAGATAGTTCTAAAATGTCACAGGATCCCGGCGCTCGGCCGTGTAAGTGCTGGGGAGTTGTGTCCCTGGCTCTTGTGTCACTCCTGACTGTTCCTACAGCCTGTCTGGAGCCTCAGCACTCCCCTGACCCTCTGGGATGGGGTGCTTGAGGCCTGTGAGGACGGTTGCAGCCTCAGGCTGCTTGCCTGTGTGCTGATTTGGGTAGGGAAGACCTCAAATTCGGCATGGCTAAGCCCACACCCAGCTGGACTCTCCTCTGAGATTGTGGGGTGGAAACGACACACCCCTCATCTGCTGGATGTTGGGCGCCACCTTGTGGAGTGACAGGGTTCTGATCTCTATAGTGCTCGGTGGACCCCAGGATGGCGGTGGGTGATCTGCTTCCTGTCTACGAGGCCAGGAGAGCTAGCTGTCCTCATCACGGTATGTGTGGTCCTTAGCCCTCAGTGGGTATCTGTATCGTCCTATGCTGACCACTGTCCACCGTGCCATGGCCCCCTTTGCCTCCTGCCAGGCTGCAGGTTACCCCAGCCTCTCTGGGCACTGGGGCTGCACTGTCAGGCAGCCACCTCCTGGGACGGGCACCACTGTTGTTGAACCATGCTGGGGACTGAGGCGTGGTCAGTTGTGTCGAGATTTCCGATCATGATCTTCACCTTTACCTTCTGGGGGTTGCTTGCTGGCCTCCAGGGCTCATGGTCCTTACATCCATTTCTCACAAGCTGGAATTGACTCTATCTGTTGGGGTCGGGGTGGGGCAGCTGTGGGCTGCCCGAGTGGGTGGGGCTGAGCCCTGCTGGACCTTGGAGCTGTGCACTCTGCCACAGGCCAGAGGTGGAGGTAGGGTGAGGCCGCTGTAGGGCGGTGTCCAGGCCTGGGTCAGGGCTTAGGAGCAGTCAGGTGTCCCCAAGAGGGGGGGCAGTGGTCTTGACAGCAGGAGGCACGGATGGGGACAGCTGGCTCTGTGGATGGATGAATGGCGGCCTGTGGGGCCAGCAGGGGACATGGGGGGTTGGGTGGGTGCCCTGGCTCATACCCTGGAGGGGCAGAGTCGAGGTCGTGTGCTGTCAAGGGGGTGGCAGCTTATCTCATGGTCACTAAGGGGGCATGGGCAGCCCCTGTGACCTGGCATTACAGCAGGCCCTAGGCCCGGATCACAGGTTCCCGCTGACGTGACAGGTGTGAGGCAGGACTTGTGCCTTGTAGGGGCATTGCAGCTGGGGGTGGATGATTTTGCCTGGGATTTTCATGTGGGGAAGGTGTGCCTGGTAGAAGCTGGTGGGAGCTGACAGATGACCTAGGTGGCTGCAGGTGGGGCCAGGCACTGGTTGGAGGTGAGGATCGAGTCCCCGATGGAGGTGGGCTGGGGTCTGCGGCCCCTTCCCCAGCTCCCTTCCCGCATGTGTCCGGGTCAGCCCGGTCTGTCAGGAGGACCTGGGAATGGGCCTTGGCTGGCGGGTGTGGGGCCTTTCATGTGGTCTCTGTTGGCCCCATGCAGTGGGGTGCCCCCTTCTGGGGAGCAGCCTGGATCAGGTTTCCTGCCTGGAGATAATTGGTGGTTCTCACTCAAAGGTTTAAAAGGAAAAGGGCAGGATGTGGCCATACCATGCTTGCCAAAGACTTCAAGGAGCCGTGGCGTTCAGGCTGAACCCGACATCAAAGTGCCCAGCAGAGAGCCTGGGCTGCCATGCTTGGGGCCTGTCCTATTCTTCTGGGTCACTCAGTGGGGCCTCCCCCGCCGCCCATATCTGTGGGAGGCCCGGCTGCCTCCCTGGGTGCGAGCAGTTGACTAATCCGGACCCAGCCTGGGCTCCAGCACCACCTGCCGCCAGGTGAGCCAGACCTGCCCGCCCACCTTGGCTCCTAATCAGAGTGGATGAGCCGTGGGGGGACTTGTGAGGCCGAGACCTGGCTGGCAGAGAGGTCCATGGCCGAGGCCGTGTGTGGCTAAACCCACCTCTAAGGCCTGGTGCCTCGAGAGGGCCACGAAGACTTCACCGGAGCCCCCAGGAGGAGGAATCCAGAACACTGCCCTGGGCTCCATCCCAGAGCTGCTGACTGAGAGGGTGGTGCAGGGCCTGGGTTCAGTAGTGAGTTCCCGGGTGCCACCCATGGGGAAGCCATGTGTGGAGCAGGTCAGTCAGGAGGCCTTCAGAGTTGGACACCTTTCTGGTAGTCAGATGGCCCAGCCTCCCCTCTGGACAGAGGATTCTGGGAAGGGTGTGGTTTCCATGCTGCCAGGGTCTCCCCTGCCTGCCTTGGCAGGGTGCACAGCTTGTCCAGAAGGGGCCAGGCAGGACGCCCTCCCGCCCAGCACCTTGGCTTGGTCTGTGCATGCACTGCACAGCTGGACGTGGAGAACCTGCCGCACCCTGCCGTGTTCGCAGGACTTGAAGAGGGCAGAGAAGGGGGAGCCCTCTTTTAGCTACAGTCAAGGGAGCGGCCAGCCCCTGTCCCTGTGTCCGAGGCCTCGGTCTGCCAGCCTGCTTCCTCTGGCTGTCCTGGACAGGCAGTGGGCTTGTTCCTGCATCTGCTGCATTTTGGTGGTGGTGGCCGGCCGGCTGGGTGAGGCAGGGCAGGGAGGAGGTAGGAATGTACATTTATGGCCAGGGCCCCATCCTCCAAGGCTCTGGTAGTCACCACCTTCCTTTGGGATCCCCTCCCCTATTTCCAGCCTTGGGCCTGGCACCAGTGGTGCTGGGCTGGTCACCTGTCCCTTGAGGCCTGGGAGCCAGGCACTGGCAGTGACGGGTGGCCTCACCATGGGCCTTTTCCCCCATGTAGAAGAGAGCTGAGGCCCCTTGGCGCTGGGCAGTGGGTCCTGGGTGCTCTTGCTGAGCTCCTTCACTTAAGGCTGGTGCTCTACGGCTTGAGTTCCAGCTCTGCTTCCGGCTTTTTGCTGCTTAGTAGGAGATAAGAGAGATTTTTCTGCTCAGGTTGACTTTGAACTGATTTTCAGATCTCAGCCTCCTGAGCAGCTAGGGCTACAGATGTGAGCCAAGACCAGGACTTGAACTTGGTACCTGATGTTTTCACTCTCTGGCTAGTGTACCAACTGAGCCCTGCCCCAAACACTTTGGTTTCTGTGGGTTCTCCATGTGTGTGCGTGGGTGCATGCATGCCTGTGTACAGTAGGAGCTTTCTCTGGTACTGCAGTAGTGCCCAAGCCTTAGCATCTCTCCAACTCCCTGGAAAGTATGTGGGGCAGATTGCTGAATTGAGGGTCTGGCAGCCTGTGGGGTGTGTTGTTCTGCTCACACTGAAGCTCTGCCCAGGACTGCACTGAGAACTCCCACTAGTGGGCTAGATGGTGACTGCTGAGAGGCCTCTGCACATTTCAGCACCGTGGCCTTGTCTTGTCCTGCAGAGGCCTCTGCAGAGCAGGAGAATGGCAGAGAGGACATGAAAGTGGTGCTGTGGCTCTAGTGGGAGAATGCCAGCCTTGAGTGGAAAAAGCCACTCTAGAGCCCTGAGTTCAAGCCCCTGTACTGGTGGAAAAAAAAAAAAGTTGACACACAGAGGAGCTGCTACGTGCAGATGGATGGGGAGGTCGAAGGGGCCCCAAGCTATGAGCCATTGAAGCCAGGAGCTCTGGATGAGGGGGGGTGGGGATGGCCCTTCAGAGGGGCACCAGTGCGGGTGGGAGGGAGCTGACTTTGTGCACATCTAGCCTCCAGAGGCACCAGACTTGGTTTGTCACTGTAGGGCTGGACGCACACCCAAGCTGACCTCCGCGCTGGCCCCATCTTTCTGCCAAGCTTCCCCAGGTGGCGCTGAGGAAGACAGCCAGGTCTGCCATGGCCACAGGCTTGTGGTTCTGCCATCCTCACCCCGGGGTCCCCTGAACACCAGCCTATGTGACAGCTCGCTGTTATCTACAGTGCCCAAGCCGGGGCCAGTGGAGGGGCTGTTGGGGAACCAGCCTGCCCTGGGCCACAGGTCCACGTGGCTGCCTGTGTGGGGTGGTGGTCCGTCACTGAGGGGCTCTCACCACCACTGCCCTGCAGGGACACCCACTGGTCACTTTGGAGGGTTGTTGGCTGAAGATGGGGTGTGGGGTGATGAGCTTGGCAACCACCCGCTCAGGTGGGACCTCAGCAGGCATGGCCCTGTGCCCTGCTCCCTCCCGTGCTCCCACAGCCACAGACGCTCCTGGGCTTTGCACATGGGGTGTGCGTGGTGGGGTGTGGGTGGTGGAGTGTGTGCAGTGGGCGGTACCTAGGAAATGTGCATGCAGGCTCTGGTGTGGAAGGTGGACGGGGAGGCTCTCCATGGCTGCTGCAGGTTGGGGACCTGCTGGGGGAACCCCCCGGGCATCTCTGAACTTGATAGTTGTGCTTGATAGAGGGGCTCCAGGTGGGCTGTGAGGGCCTTGTCCCTCTGCCTGGATTGCTGCTCTCTGGATCTGCACAGCGCTGTTGGTCGCAGTGATGTCTTCCCCTGCCCCAGGCAGGCCCCAGCCCCAGCTCCTGCATGCAAGCTTGGAAGCCTAGGGCCGGTCAATGCCCCAGCGGGTCTGATGGGGTGGGCCATTGGAAACCCGTGAGCCAGCCGCAGAGCCAGCTTGGGTGACAGGAGGGTGAGCCCTTTGGCGTGTCCTCCTGGCGTGAGCTGGAAGCCCAGAGCTGATTTGCATACAGGTGAAGGCCTGCCCAGATGCAGGGCCAGGTAAAGGCAGGTGGGGTGGACACCTGCACAGTCAGGCACACACAATTCCAGGGCAGACCAGTGGAGGGCAGCAGAGCTCCAGCAGTCCTGGTACCTTCCCTGCCCCCCAATTCCAGTGCCAGGCCTGACCAGAGGGCAAGGGCAGTCACCCCATCTGGAACATTCTTCCCTTCCCTCCCTCCTGAGCCTGCGACCCCAGGCAGGCTTCTTGACCCGAGGCCTTGTGCGATGCCCTCTGGGCCCCCTCTACCTTTGTATTCCTCAGGGTTGTTTCAGGGCCCCTGGGGTCCTGTGGGGTGGCAGGAGCTGTCCCCTGGGCTACTCGGTGTTCCCTGGGCTACTCGGTGTTCGCGGAGTTCCAGACTGCAGGGCTCCAGCAGGAAGTGTGCGAGGAGGCTGGCGGTGGCTGCTGTGCCCGAGCTAGCTGCTGCCCGGGTGTGGGGCAGTGCCAGGGTCCCCCGCGTGGTCTTGGCGTGGACACAGTGGGAGCTGCTCTGGCCCAGATACCGTGGGCACTGGTGGGGTGGTCTGCCCTGGTCTGTCAAGGCTCAAAGGACCCTGTGACCATGGGTGTTGGCTCCTGACATCTGGTTTTCCCAGAAAGCTGGGTGTTGTGGATTCTTAGCATGCCATGCCCAGTGCCAGGGCCGTGCATGGAAACCCCACTCCACGCTCTGCCAGAGCAGAGCAAAGAATCTGCATATCTGCTAGAGAGGGGCCCTGTTGGAGGGACTTGGAGGTCAGAGGCCAAGTAGGACAGCTCCCCTCAAACCTGGAAGTGGTGTCGGGGAATAAGATGGGAAACTGAGGCCCACGGGCAGGGCAGTGGCAGAGACACTTCTGCCCACACCACTGTTGCCTCCCGCCCTGGCTGCTGTGTGCATTCGGCATCATCTGCTATATATGTATTTTGGGGGGCTCTCTGGTTTGCTTCTCAACTCCATAAAGGTGAGAGCTGGGATTTGTTCCCCGGTGTGAGTGCTCAGTGGTGGTGTGTTGACCAAGTGGACGGACAGACGGAGGAGACAGGGACAGCATGCATGGGCATCTGTCCTGAGTAGCCTGCTGTGGGGGGTGGGGGCGGCCCAGGGCTCCGTTCTGTCCCCTGGGTCACAGCCTGGTGTGGTTTGGCATCTCTGAACTTGGGGTGACGGCTGTCGTAGCGCTCATCTGGCAGCTGGTGGCTCAAATCAGGAGCTGATGCTTCTTAGTTTCTCTTACCGAGGAGACACCAGGGGCTCAGAACATTCTGGATCTCCCCTTCCTTCTCCCCCTCCCCAGTGACTGCCTCCAACCAGCTACCACACTGGTGTGGGCTCCTCTGGGGACAGAGGGCCATGGTGGTGAGGGGTTCTGGCCAAGGCTGGGCTTCCCCGGGGAGGATGGGGGAAGGCAGAGGGTGTGGCAGCGTCTGGACACCTGAAGGTGGCAGTGGGTGGACCTCGTGCCTGCGGCCTGGGCAGCTCAGCTCGGGGTCCGGGGTGGGGGAGGGAGCCACATGCCGGTGCTGGCCTGGGCTCTGCCCATTGGTCTGCCAGGAGGGCCCAGGTTCCTCCTTGGGCTTGGCGCCTGGCCCACGGCCCCGCAGAGCCGCTCTGGGCAGCCGTCCTGCCCTGGTCACATGCCATTGGCATTTTTGTGAGATGCCAGGAATGTGTGTGGGGCGCCCGAGACCAGTCGGCCTTGGTTTTGCCGCATAACTAGAAGTCACTGACTCCACGTGACAGCCACATGCCGGCTGGTGATCTCTGCCCTGGCCGGTGGCCGGTGGCCAGCACAGGGGAACTCCAGGCCTGGGGGTGGGGGGAGAGGCGGAGCGGGCGGGCTGGTGCTGGCAGAAAACCCTCCCTGCAGGCCCTGGACACAAACACCCTGGTGGCATGCTGGCCTTTTGGTTTTCCTCCTGTCACCAACAGAATTCACCCCGTCCCTCCCTGGGCAGCGCCTGCGAGTGAGGGAGTCTGTGATTGAGGAGATGGTGCAGACCCTTCCCAGGCACGGTGCTGTCCTAGTGACCGTGGGAGCCCTCGTGCCCGGGGCCAGGGCCAAGGGCAGGGTGTGGGCAGAGCCCCTGCCCTCTGTGTGCTGGCACCATGCTTCTCCCGACTGCAGGAGTCCCGGTGTCCCGGCATTCCCTGGCTTATGCCTGTCATTCCGGCCTCTGCCATCTTCTTCTGGTTGTCTCTGTCCCTCTGGCCCTGAGTGCCCACTCTGGACTTGGGGCCTCCCTTCTCCAGGACGTTAGCAGCTTAGCTAAATTACATCTTCACACACTCTGTTTCCATGTGAGGTACCCGGATTCTGCCTTCTGAGGTTCGACTGGACATGAGTTTGGGGGATTTGCTTTGCCTGGAATCCAGTAGTGGCTTTCAGGAGAAGCCTCGGCCCCTTGGTTACTTTGCTTCATGCCCTACATGGCTTGATGGCCAAGCCATGCCATGGGTGAGTTGCCCCCACCGGAGCCCTGGTCACCCTGTCTGTGAAGCGAGTGACAGCTGTGTGTCACCAGAGGCTGGCTACCGATATCCCATAGTCTGCCGAGTGTCAGCCCAGTTTTGCCTGTTGGTTGGCATACTTGGGCACCATGTGGCCTGGTTGTGTGTGGGGTGAGTTAGTGGCAGTCCCTCCCTCACTGGCTGGTGGTGAGGGCAGGGCTTGCAGGGACCTGGCGTGAGCCAGCCGTGTGCACATGCCTGTCCATGGCTTGCTGGTCTGGGCTAGGAGCTGGGAGGGGCTCTGTGGGCCTCCATCCTTTTCCTGCACGATGGTTCTGTTGGCCCCAATGACAAATCCTGGAGGCAGGCAGGCCCGGGCCTGGCCCTGCGGCCCCCGTGTTGCCAGAGCCTCTGCCGCTTGCCCAGAGGGCACTGGGCCCTGGAGGACCGTGGCCACTGGCATTGCCACCAGTTCATCAGTGGCAGGAAGCTGGCCACGGGGGCGTGTGGCACCAGCCAGTGCCCAGGCCGCAGTACCGATAGCACCTGGGGAAAGGCCCTGGTGTCTGTCTCACTCACTGGCCTCCGTGTCAGCCTGTGAACCCTCCAGCTTCTGCTTCCCATGGCAGGGCCTCTGTCACACGTCCATCCCAGACAGATAGGGGTGTCCAGGGCGCCGGGGTGAGCGGCCCCACTGCAATCTTCATCATGAGCGCCAGGGTGGGGGAAGGGGCACTGGCCAGGTGGTCAGCTCCCCACCTCCATCTTCCTGGCTGCGTGAGGCGGTGTGGGCCCAGCCCCACCCGCCTGGTGCCCCTGCGGCCTGGTCACCCGGCACCGAGAGCTGGTGAGTGGCGGAGGACGGGACTTTTGATCTCAGGAGAGGCTGCCTTTGCCAGGAGCCCCCAGCCGCACTGGCTTCAGCCCAGCCGGCCTCAGAGCCTCTGGGAAGCACCTTGGACAAATGATTTCATGCAGCGGACTGCGCAGGCCCACCCGGCCCACGTCCGCGTTGGCTGCCAGCCTGGGTCCCAGGACACCACGCCATATGGCAGGTTTTTCAGAAGTGAGCCAGGGGCCCTGACATTCTGTGTGGCTGTGGCTCTCACACCCAGCCCGTGCCTGTCTCTGCCAGCCCTGTGTCCTTGTGACCTTGTCCAGTGCTCGGGCTGACAGTGTGTTACCCGGAGATATCCACCAGTGGTCAGACCACACACACACCCCGCCACGCAGGCTAGTCCTGCCTGCCCGAGGCTGCCGCTGGCTCTGCCAGGCCGTGCGTCCAGCTCGGAGTGCGGGTGGAGGCTCTGTGTGCTTCTTTTCTTGCTCGGCCAGGCCGATTATCTTTAGTAAAGGCCATCATGAACATTTCCTTGTAAGCTCATTTGAAGGAAATGTTTGTGCATGAAGCATTTTCCCACAGCCCGGAGACAATGTGCCAGCCTTTGCCAAAGATCACATTTGCCACCCTCGGTCTTCCTGACGCTGGAGGGTGGACCTGGAGCCTGGCCAGCTGGCGCTGCCGGCTGCCCCCATTGATCACTATCAGGGCGTGTTTGATTAATATCTGATGTGGGTCTGAGCCACATGTTGGCTGGCCCCAAGTGTCGCGCGGCGGAGGGGCGCGGCGGCCAGCGGCACGGGGCAGGGGGCCGGGTGGCTGTGCCGAGTTGGCCGGGGCCGTGTGAACTGGCTGCCGGGCCTGTGCTCGGCGCTTTGAAGCCCTTCCTTCCTGTGGTTCTTATGCCCTTCGCATTTCCAGTTTATCCAGATCCGCAGAGCAAAGCCACATGGAAGCGCCCTGAGACCCACTGGCCCTGCCCCCGGGCCCGGTACGGTGGTGCTGTGTGCCCCCCGGGGCAGAGGGCACCCCAGCCGCCTGTTCCCATGGGGCCTGAGCCCCTGGGCAGTCACAGCGGTGGTGCTGGATGGGTACTGGAGAGTGAGGGGGTGGTTGGTGCCAGGCCTCTGTGTGGAGAGGACTCTGACCACGCGTAAGGCCCCAAGGACCCCTGAGGGTGGAAAGAGGGCCTGGGGCACGAGGCAGTGACTCCCTCCCTGACTGAGAGGTAGAGCACCTGCTCAGCAAGCTCGAGGCCCCCGCGTTCAAACCCCAGTGCTGCACACAAAGGTTATCAGCAGCGCCACTGGCTAGATCAACCGTGCCTTCCTGACTCTTGCAGGCTGTGCTCTTGTTACTGTAAGGGGAATTCAAGCTGGAGGCTTCCTGGATCTCTGGGTCCTGCACGAGACAGAAGAGGAGATGGCGGGGGCCTGGGTGATGCGGTTGCAAGTGAAGGAGGAACGGCCACCGCTGGGAGCTGGAGGAGGCGGAGGCCGCGCCTCTGGGGCGCCTGGCGGCCCCATGGGCCCATGGCCGGCCACACTTGGGCCTCACACCTTACCTTGTGGGCAGTTTCTGTGGCATCCGGCCACGAAGTTTGGGTTCATTGGTTACAGCAGCCACAGGGAGCTTCTCATTAGTCTTTTATCCTTCAGGTCCCACCTGAGACCCATGTCCCAAGAAGGGAAACCCTGGTGCCCTCCGTGCCCGCCTTGCCCCTTCGGGACTGCATCGCAGGTTTGCATGTTTCACATACTGGTCAGTGAGGGGTCACACCTGGCTCCGTCCCCTGCTCCTGAGAATGCCCTGGGCCCTGGGTGTCCCTGCGTGGGGAGAGCAGAGGCCGTGCAGCACTCCCGCCCTGGGCTGGAGTGGAGTGGAGTACTGACAAGACAAGCACTGGGCCAAGAGGCCTAAGTCCTGGGCTGAGCGGGGCACAGCCTGGAGGGCCGGGCTCCTCTCAGGGAGAAGAAGGAGGGAATACGAATTGTTTAACCAAGACAGTTGTTTTCTGGAGAGGGAAAGACCTAAAAAATGCTCTCTGCTTCAGCCACCGTCCACTTGCCTATCTACTTATCCATTTCTTTCCTATTCCACCAGCATCAGTCTACCACCTGCTCACATCCATCTCTCCTCCCTCCTCCTCCTTCCTCTTCCCTCCTCCCCCCTCTTCCCTCCCTGTGGTCTACCAGGGTAGGGAGCTGCGGTGCCCACACCCCTTCCCCCGCCCACCCTGTTAATGCTCCTGGCCATGTGGACCTTTGGAGCATTCCTCCGCTGGGATTGCATGTCGACGGAGTCCTTTCTGGAGTTAGCGCAGAAACCGGCCAGTCAGCGCTTCCTCATGGGGGTGCCGGTGGCACCGCTGCCCTCCTGCCCACCTGTGCTGCTGTTCTCCGCCTGGGAGGGCAGAGCTGAGGCGGCCTCCCTGGTCATGTGGCCTGGGGCAGCCGGCGACCCTCATGGGCAGGCTGCAGGGAGCGGCCCGCCAGGCTGGGCTGGGGCACTCAGGACAGCCTCTGGCCCCGGGGCTCGCGGTGGTCTTTCCACCATGGTGCCCACCGGCTGGCCCGCTGGTCCCAGGCTTTGTGAGCGGAAACTGAGACATGCTGCCCATTCTGGTGGGTGTGTCCGGCCTGGCCAGGGTGAGGCATTTGGCAGTGTTTGTGGCCCCGTGTGTTCCAGGTCTTTCAGATAGAAGTGATCCATCGATCATTAATTACTTGCTGTGTGTGGCATTCCACATGTGAGCCCAAGGCGGCCGGGTTGCATGTGCTGGCTGTGCCTGCCTAGGCGCTGGCCGGGCGGCCCGAGTCCTCCTCCTGCCAGGGCTTCTTTGGGCACTGTGGGGCCTGCAGCTGTTGGGGGCTTGGGTATAACAAGTGATCCATTGCTCTTCCTGTTGGCCAAGCCTGCCCATGAGCCCTTGTCTTGAGTCTGTGATGAGTCCTTCCTGTTACCTCACTTTTGTCTGGGACCCTGGCTGTTCCTGGAGCCGCTGCTGGGCCTTCAAGCCTAGTTCAAGATTGTAGCTTAGTGGCTGCCATGCTTTCTAGCTGCAAGGGACTCCTGCAAAGTGAAAACTTTGGCTGAGTGGAAGGTGTCTACATTAGCTTCCTGGTCAGCAGAGCTGGGAGTCTACTTGGAGTAGGGACTTGTGCGTGTGTGTGTGCGTGTGTGTTTTGAGACATGGCCTTTTGCTCTGTGGCCAGGCTGAGCCCCTGCTTCATTGGCTTCTCCATCCTTAACCTCTGGAGTGGCTGGATTATGGGGCGTACCACCACTTGCCACACAAACAGGTTCTCAGTTTTTGTTTTTGTTTTTTTTCCCAGTCCTGGGGCCTGAACTCAGGGCCTGAGCCCTGTCTTGGGCTTTCCTCAAGGTTAGTGCTCTACCACTTGAGCCACAGCACTAGTCCTGGCTTTTCTATATATGTGGTACTAGGGATTCAAACCCAGGTCTTTGTGCATGTTAGGCAAGCACTCTACCACTAGGTCAAACTCCCAGCCCTAAAGTTCTCAGTTTTATATTCCCCAAATTTTCTGCCGGGCTTCCAGAAGAATTGTTTTCTTATCGAACCAAAAGGCAATTGAGAAGCACCAAACAAAAACTGGCTTCTGAGTGAAAAATTTCATCACTTAGCCAATAACTTATAAATTTCTAAGATTCGAAGAAATATTCTACAGTCCAACTTCTTTTTTTTTTTTTTGTAGGTCATGGGGCTTGAACTCAGCTTGGGTGCTGTCCCTGAGCTCTGCAGCTCAAGGCTACCACCCTACCCTGGACCTGGGTGTTGTCCCTGAGCTCTTCAGCTCAAGGCCACGACCCTGCCCTTGAGCCACAGCCCCACTTCCCATTTTCTAGAAGTTAATTGGAGATAAGAGTCTCAGGTCCTTTTGTGCTCCAGCTGGTTTTGAACCTTGATCCTCAGATCTCAGCCTCCTGAGTAGCTAGGATTACAGGTGTGAGCCACTGTGCCTGGCCAGACCAACTTCTTACAGATGAAACTTAAAAGCCTGCTCTTGGTTTGGCTCTGGAAAGGCCCCTCACAGCCAGCCTCCCCCCTGTACCTGTGTCCGGGCTCTGCGGGCACCCTGTAGCCCCCTGGACCCACTCTTGCCTCTACCCCCTCCCATGTTCACACATAGAATGCTGGAGACAAGAAGACTCACATCTAAGGCAGGTTTCATGGCCCCCAGTGTTGCTTAGCGCCTGCCCTCTGGTGTGAGGCTAGGGGAGTGGGGACTGAGGTTGGAAGCAGCTGGTGACAGACACACAACAAGCAAGTCCCATCCCTCATGCCTTCCGAGCTCCCTGCCTCGCTGACTCCCAGACTGTGTTGTCTTACCAGTGTCGCACTGTTCCAGTCTGTGCCAAAGAACCGGTTGGTACCCATCACTCTGTGGTCATTGTCACCCACCCCCCATACCAGGCTCTCTGCAGCTGTAGGGCAATCTGGCCTGTGGTCCTCCCTTTTAGTTTTCAAAAGGGCAGCCCTCTGACCTATATTTTGTGGATGAGCAAACAGGCTAGGGAGGCGAGGCCTTGCCCAGGGTGGCCAGCAGCCAGCGGCTTCCAGGATGGAACTCCAGCACTGGGAGTCAGCTGGGCCTGCACTCCCTTCCCAGACCAGGAGTACCTCAAATTGGAGGGTGCTTGGGGGTTTAGGGGAGCTGTGGGAGGGTGGGTGGACCTCCCTCAGAGGCCTGACTTTCCCAGGCTGGCAGCCGGGCTCCCGGGCACAATTGTGCCAAGAGGGAGTTTTTTCCTGGTCAAGAAATAAGAGCACGCACATTCCTCTGAGTCAGAGGTGTGGCAGCGGGAGACGGGCCCTTGGCCGCCGGCAGCCCCGGGCACATGACAGCTCTGGCAGCCGCTGGCACCAGCTCTGGCCAGGCGTTTGCAGTGGATGGCAGTGCCAGGAAGGGGAGGTGGCCTTTCCCCAGCCTGGCATCTCTGCCATGTGCTAGCACTGCCCATGGGGACAGCTGGCTCTCAGCCCGAGGCGCACCTGCATTTGCAGAACCTTGGGGCCCCGCTCCCCATTCTGGCCTCCGTGACTGCACCTGCAGGATCGGATCACACTGCAAATAGAAGCCTAAAGACCTTTTCCCCCCCCAGGTGAGAGTTAGGGTTTGAACTTATGTCTTCAGGTTTACTGGGTGGGTTTACCACCACCCAGTCCCTTTTTGCTGTGGTTAGTTTCAAGAGAGGATCTCAGTTGATCATTTATGCCTGAGCTGATGTGGACGGGAACAGTCCAGTCCGTGCTCCTTTCATAGCTAGCTTGGTAAGCGAGGCCTGCTTTGCCCATTAGTGACTGAGACAGAGTTTTGAGAGTGTTTTTTAAATTATTATTATAAACAAACAAACAGGCGGGGAGTTTGGCCTAGTGGTTGAGTGCTTGTCTGGCATGCACAAAGACCCGGGTTCGATTCCTCGGTACCACATACATAGAAAAAAAAAGCCGAAAATGGTGCTGAGGCTCAAGTGGTAGAGCTCCAGCCTTGAGAAGTGCTCAGGCCCGAGCTTAAGCCCAGGACTGGCAAAAATAAATAAATAAAAAATAAAAGAGTCTCGGATGGCCTCAAACTGTGATCCTCTGTTCGCATCCTCCCAGGTACAAGTAGCTAGGATTACAGGTTTGAGCCACTGTGCCCCGTCTTCAAATACCTTTTAACCTTCTGTGTTTGCAAGCTTCTTCATTAGAGCTGCCCCCTACCTGGGGCGTCCTTAGTTTCCAACTCTGCAGAGAACCCCCGGCTTTGGGAGGTGGGCTGTATTCCCCCCTCCCCTGGGCTCCCCCACAATGTGGGCACAGAATGTGGATATAGGGCAGGGGCATGAGATGTAGGCACAAGATTTGAGTGTGCCTGTGAGAGCCCGTCTATGTCCCTTGAGATACTCGGAGTACCTGGTATGGTTCTGCAGTGGCCATTAGAATAAGCTGGGGATGGAAGCAAAGTCTGGATCTGCCAGGGCCCTGAGATGGGCCAGCCAGTCTACTCCACGGCTAGCAAACAAGTGACTGAGGCTGAGTCACCGCTGGCCTGGTCCCTATCAAACCTTGGCCATTGAGCTGAGCTGGGGGTTCCCATGGCGGGGGGCTCTTGTCACATAATCCACCTGGGGCTTCAGGGTATCTTCCCTTCTCCCCATCCCCAGCCTGGCTGGCATAGGCAGATGACAAGTGGAAATGACCCCGAGGGTCTCGTGTCTCCAGGGGTCCGAGTTTTATTCTTTACAGCTGACTCAAGCTTGCTGGACCTCCCTTGAAAGGGCTCCAATAGCTGCCTCCCCTGCAGGTCAAGTGTGTGACAGAATGATCGTGGGAGCTGGTCCACCTGTCCTTGCTGCTGCCAGGAAGACTGCAGTGAGCTGGCAGGGTGTGTCACTACCAGTCTCGGGGCCCAGACTCTGGTGTCTGGTCTTTGGTGCCCAGTCCCCAGGGCCTGGTCTCCAGTGCCTGCTGTCAGGGTTACTGTGTCGAGGATGCTGTCGTCCCCTTGACCCCCCAGCAGGAGGCACTGGCGAGGCAGCAAGCAGCTCCTCACGTGGCCCCAGGTGGTACCTAAGCCTTGACTTAGGACCAGGAGGGAAACGGCCATGCTTCCGTGGACTCTGGCCAGGGATGTCGCGTCTGCTGGCTGGGGCAGCTGCATGCTATCTCAGAGTCATGTTTTCCTTCCAGTTAGACACAGAAATCTGGGGTGCAGGCACCACGGCCCATGTAATGGAGTGCAGTTGCCAGCCTCTGTGTGACTCGAGGAGGGCAGCAGGCAGCTTTTGTGGGGTAACAGGCCGCCTCTCCTCCCAGCTTTGTGGCTTGCAGCCACAGACACCGTCCATTTCTTCTCCATTGGTGAGTTGGCTGAGGGGCTCTGGGCTGCCAGTCTGGGTGACTGGTGGGGACAACCTTTCTCTCTGTCACAGGCCTGGCTGAGGGGGTGTATCCCAGGAGACCAGCCTGGGGGGGTCTCTTGGTGGTGGGGTCCCCAGCTCCAGCCTGGCAGCCTGAACGCTCATTATTAAGTCTCTGTCTGCTGCTCACTTGCTCATGTACCTCTGGGGAGGCAGACAGCGATGCCCCCTTTTCCTCTTTCTGTGGCCACCCATGTTCCCGGCCTTCAGACACCATTTTACCACCTGCCACCCCGGTGCTGTGGCCTCTGTCCCGTGGCCTCCACGGCAGGTGACCAGTGTTGGTGGAAAGAGAATCAAGATTTAGCCTAAAGGCACACAGGTGCTTGTGGGTCGACATGTGTGTTCATATACACCAGGGGTGGGAGGCCAGGTCAGGTGGCTGAGATCCCTCCTGCCCGCCCCCCTGCCCGCCTCTAGGCTTCTCTGCCCCAGGTGGGGCTGCGTGGGGCCTACAGCCAGACTCCGCTGAAGTGTGGCTGCTTCCTCCTTTTTTTTTTTTTTGCCAGTCCTGGGCTTGAGCTCAGGGCCTGAGCACTGTCCTTGGACTTTCTCAAGGCTAGAGCTCTACCACTTGAGCCTCAGCACCACTTCTGGCTTTTTTCTATGTATGTGGTATTGAGGAATCGAACCTGGGTCTTCGTGCATGCTAGGCAAGCACTCTACCACTAGGCCAAACTCCCGGCCTGCTTCCTCCTTTTGCTTCTGGTCTCAGTTTCCCCAGCAGGACACAAGTACAGCACCCTCTGGAGTTGAGCTGCTGCATGACTGGAGTCTGCATCTTCTCTCTAATTTCACTCTGATAATGGAGCAGAGAGGGTTTAGAAATAGCCGAGTGAATGACTTGTGTCAGACCACCCGTTGGCAAAGCCCTGGAGGAGAGAGGGCAGGGAAGAGGTGAAGGGAGAGGATGGGGAGGGTTAGGGAGGGGTGAGGCGGGGACACAGGCCACCAGGACGCTGGGAAGAGCCCACCCCACGTCTTGGCACTTGGGCCTGCCAGCTGCCGAGGGCTGGCACAGTGGTGGCTGGTGGCTGCTGGGTAGATGTGCCAAGGGGCAGCATTAATCACTGCCAAAGCGCCTGCAGGCCCCACCAAGCCACGGCAGAAAGGTGCTCCTTAACAAGTGGTGGTGGAGTCGGGAGGGCTCCCCTCTGCCTTCCTGGGCAGAGCGCCGCCATGCTGTGGGGTGAGGTACCGGCCAGCACACGATGGCGGAGGGCCTCACGGACTCCAGGAGGGAGGCCTACGTGGACGTGGGAACAGAGGGCACGGCCTGGTGCTGAGCCCTGAGGCAAGGGGTTCTGTGTGCCCAGGGCTTGTCCAGTACCTGCGGGTGCTGGATCGTGCTGGGGTCCATGTGCAGAGGTCAGGTGCCAGGGTCAGGGCCCAGATGTCAACCTGTGGAGGTCAGGTCCTGGGGTCATTGTATAGAGGCTAGGAGCTGGGGTCGGCGTGTGGAGGTCAGGTCCTGGGGTCGGCGTGTGGAGGGCAGGTCCTGGGGTCAGCGTGTGGAGGTCAGGTTCCGGGGTCAGCGTGTGGAGGTTAGGTCCCGGGGTCAGCGTGTGGAGGTCAGGTCCCGGGGTCATTGTGTGGAGGTCAGGTCCTGGGGTGGGCGTGTGGAGGTCAGGTCCTGGGGTCAGCGTGTGGAGGTCAGGTTCTGGCGTCATTGTGTGGAGGTCAGGTCCCGGGGTCGGCGTGTGGAGGTCAGGTCCCGGGGTCAACGTGTGGAGGTCAGGTCCCGGGGTCAACGTGTGGAGGTCAGGTTCCGGGGTCGGCGTGTGGAGGTCAGGTCCTGGGGTCAGTGTGTGGAGGTCAGGTCCTGGGGTCATTGTATGGAGGTCAGGTCCCGGGGTCAGCGTGTGGAGGTCAGGTCCCGGGGTCAGCGTGTGGAGGTCAGGTCCTGGGGTCGGCGTGTGGAGGTCAGGTCCTGGGGTCGGCGTGTGGAGGTCAGGTCCTGGGGTCGGCGTGTGGAGGTCAGGTCCTGGGGTCAGCGTGTGGAGGTCAGGTCCTGGGGTCATTGTGTGGAGGTCAGGTCCTGGGGCCAGCGTGTGGAGGTCAGGTCCTGGGGTCAACGTGTGGAGGTCAGGTCCTGGGGTCATTGTGTGGAGGTCAGGTCCTGGGGCCAGCGTGTGGAGGTCAGGTCCTGGGGTCATTGTGTGGAGGTCAGGTCCTGGGGCCAGCGTGTGGAGGTCAGGTCCTGGGGTCATTGTGTGGAGGTCAGGTCCTGGGGTCAGCGTGTGGAGGTCAGGTCCTGGGGCCAGCGTGTGGAGGTCAGGTCCTGGGGTCATTGTGTGGAGGTCAGGTCCTGGGGCCAGCGTGTGGAGGTCAGGTCCTGGGGTCATTGTGTGGAGGTCAGGTTGGGGTCAGCGTGTGGAGGTCAGGTCCTGGGGTCATTGTGTGGAGGTCAGGTCCTGGGGCCGGCGTGTGGAGGTCAGGTCCTGGGGCCGGCGTGTGGAGGACAGGTCCTGGGGTCGGCGTGTGGAGGTCAGGTCCTGGCGTCATTGTATGGAGGTCAGGTTCTGGGGCCAGCGTGTGGCTTCTATTATTTAATTTTCCTGTTTTGCTTTATTTTGGGTAGAACTGGGGTTTGAACTTGAGGCCCTACACTAGCTAGGCAGGCACTACACCACGTGAGCCAGCCCCTTTTTTATGTGCATGTTTTCTTGGGGGCAAGATTTCATTCCCCTACCTACCATGCAGGTGGGATTTCAAGCAACTGCCACTACAACCAGCTAGGCTGGAAGCTACTGACCTCTCCCTCCCTCTCCCCTTCTTTCCTTCCCTCCCTCCCTCCCTCCCCACCCTCGTTTTTTTAACAGAAATTTAATGCCATTGTCATCTCTTTAAAAATTCTGGGAAAATCCTTATATGATGACCTCTGGAAAGTCCCGGTAGTGTTGAGAACCCTGGGCAGAGCCTCCGCGCCTGGGCTTTATCTCTTATAAAACACTCGGTGCCACAAGTGGAGCTCCTGCCCCCTCCTCTGCCCCCCTCTGCCTCCCCGGGGACAAAGAAAGGGCCCCACACTCTCAGGCCTTTGGGCAGAGCAGACACAGTTGCGGCAGCCGCAGAGGGGAGAGGGAGGGGGAGGAGAGGAGGAGGGGGAGCCCCAGCCTTCAAAGGCTCCCCCAGAGCCGCCCAAACCTCTGCCCTTGAACTCTTTCAAAGAGCGCTTGTGGGCTGTGAAAGGCGTCTGGGTTCATTGATAAAAACCGCATTGTTTCAGGCGGAGGATATTAATGAATTCTAACTCGGCCGGCTGCGACACTGGTGTTCTGGAAGGTCCCGCCACCTTCTCCTACCTGATGCCTTTCAGGTGGCCAAGGGCCTTGGGGCTCCCGGAACCCTCCCCACCCCCCAAGTCCCAGTGGGTGAAGGCACAGTGTGGGTCCTTCTCTTTGGTCCAGGTTTCCAGCCTGGTTCAGACACATATCCCGGCCCTACGGAAATGTCTGCTGAGGTTCTCTAAATCCAGCTTCCGAAAGGTGGGGACCCAGTTGGGGTCCCCAGGGGCTCACTTCCCCGACACCCAGGGCCCCCAGGGGGAGCGGACAGGGAGGCTGTTAAGAATTCTGGCAAGGTAGGCTGCGTGCATTCGGCTTTCTTTGTGAGCCTTAATCCCCCAGGCCCGGACCTGGCTGGGGTCTCTGGAATTTCATTCTGGTCCCCAGCGGCCGGGCTGTTTGATCTGGGGGCAGTGTCAGTCAGGGGGGACAGGGTGGGTGCTGCAAGCTGCCCATGTGGGCCCCCCGCCACGGGATGCCCACCCTGAGGACCCCCTCCCCTGAGCCCCTCTTCCCAGGAGGGCCCCTCCCCAGGGGATGCCCTCCATTCTCTACTGGCGGCTGCTGGTGATTGAATCTGCCTCTGTGGTACAAGAAGAAAGAAAACTTATTTCCGCCTGTGGGTCAGGGCATCCCAGGTAAACCTGGTTTTGTTGATTTCCAGACAGGGGCTTCCTCTGCAGCCCCAACCCTCTTCAAACCTCACTCCCCTGTGCTAGCCCCCCAAGGGCTGGGATTACTGGCGTGCCCTGCCCTGCCTAGAGAGGGCTGGGTTTGTAGATGTAGGATCCTCAGGGAAAATGTATGCGGGCCCCAAGCTTTCTTGAGGGTCACCGCCAGAGCCTCGGGGTGTCTGCACCATCTCACCTCCCATTTTAACAGAAGTCAGGGTATCTACGTATAATCCGGATAGCTTCACTGCCTGAGCAAGAAGAAGCAAAGGAAGACGCGCCAAGGACAGTGGCTTGCCCCTGTCATCCCAGCTGCTTCGGAGGCAGAGATGGAGAGGATGGTGGTTCAAGGCTAGCAAAACGTTCTTGAGATCTCATCTTAGCAGAAAAAGCTGGGTGTGGTGGTGTGGTGTGCAGCTGTCATCCAAGATGCCGCTCTGCGGTGACATCTGGATGGCCTGCAGCTTTGGGGGTGGGGTGGGGGTGGCAGCAGGGTCACCTGCAGGGACGGAGGCCAGGTTCTCATGGCAACCCCTCCTGCCCTGTCCCGGCTCAGCTCTACACCCTGTGGCCAGCTTATCCTTGTCCCCAGCCCTGCTCAGCGCTTGGGCCTGCAGCGCTCTGCAGTGTGACAGTAATCAGAGTTCCCATCCTGGCTCTGTGACCCCAGCCTGAACCCCTGGCAGTTCAGCCTGGGGTCTGGGTCTGACTGGTTGAGACACTTGTAGTCTCGGGCGGCCCCTGTAGGTGGTGACTTAGGAGACAAGCCACGGGGAGGGGGGCGAACAGTGAGGGACCCCCTGCCTTATTTTGAGACAAGGTCTCTCTTGGCCCAGGCTCATGCCTGGACAGTGCTCCTCCTATTGTTTGGTTCTTGCTGTGGCTGGGATGACAGACGGGTACTACCATGCCCGGCTTCTGCTGTTGCTATGGAGTCTTGGGAACTTTTCGTGGTCTAGGCTGACCCAGAATAGAATTCCTGTGCTCCCTTCCGCACAAGCAGGGACACTTCTGTTCCCTGGGAGGGCACCGCTTTTCATCTCCAGACCCCAGCTGCCGCTCCCAGGGGCGCAGGGCAGGGCGCAGGGGTGCAGGGCTGCTCTCGCCCTCTGGCGAAGGGTAGACCGACCTTGTGCCTGCAGACTGGTGGGTGCCGGGGCGGGGGTTCCTCCATGGAGACTGCTGGTCCCAGACACCATGTGACCAGGGGGTTATTGACTTTAAATATCTCTTTACATGCTTGGCAAACACCGTGGGTTTGGTGCCCGGCCGCCCTGGCCACGCCTGCCAGCAGCCCAGACCTTCACCTGGGCAGTGGCTCACAGGTCGAGCTGCTCCTCCCCCAGGGCGTGGCTGCCCCTTGTTGGGGACCCCACCACACATTCACCAGGGCCCATCCCGGAAGCTGGCGGAAGCTTCCTGCACCCTCGTGTCTGACATCTGGCTGGGACGGACTCCTGGAATCTGAATTCTCTCTCTCGTTTCAGGTGGGGCCGCAGGGTGGGCCTGGGTGGACAGCCTGGCTGGGCGTATGATAAAATCCACCACAGCCATGGGCAGTCCTCTGTGACCTCTCTACTTGGAACTTTCTAGAGAGGCTGGAGAAGACGGGCACACACCTGTAGCTGAGGAATGGGTCCAGGCGCTGGCAGGTGCTGTGTGCCATCCTGGAGGCCCCTGGCCTGCCTGGGGCTCTGGGTGAGAACTCTGGGGGCCTGGGGTGCCCCGCTCGGTGGGACCCCCAGCCGCCTGTCTGCACTGGGGCGGCCTGGGCCGGGAGGGCCCGGCTGCCCCTCGGTGTGTGTGTAGGAAGTGCGTGTGTGCAGATGCGTGCACACACATGTGAGTACTCATCCAGAAAAGGCAGAGGCGCTTCCCTCAGAGTGGGCTTCGGGGTGGGGGTGATGGCCAGGTACAGGGGAGCCCATGTGACAGTCTCTTGTCACCCTTCACAGTGAGGGCTCCCCACTTTCCTGAGAGGAGCAGAGGTCTCCAGTGCTCCATCGGCTGCCGGGTGGAGGTGAGCCAGCTCTGGGGCCCTGGGCACAGCAGGGGAGGGGGAGGGGCAGGAAGGGTCCAGTGGGGGCCGGGAGAGGACAGAGAGGGCCCGCAGCTGTGTCCCATCCATGAAGGGTGATGGCCCTATCTGGGCCCTCGTGGGGTGCAGTGAGGACGAGGCCGCCCTCCTGCCCCCACGCTGTCCTGGCTCTGGGCATGCGCCCAGCTGTGACTGGGTGGCCACTGGCTCAGCTGATGGCCCTGGGTTTCTGTCTCCTCTGTCGCCTTTCATTTGCACAGCTCCCCCCCACCTTGGGGTCCCCACGGGTCCCCCCTCCGGGCCCAGTGAACACCGGGACAGGAACACCGCCACAGCCTCCAGGAGCACCGGCTAATTGGGGACAGAAAGAGGCGATTGTGCAGAGGCGGCACACGGGAGCCTGGCAGCTGCCACCACCGCCGGAGACGGGGTGACATCAGCGCTGGCGGGCTCCCCAAGGCCCCCACCCCCTGGGCCCCTGCACAAAGCTGCCATTGTGGTCTGTCCAGCGCGCGCCTAGCGCTGGGTGAGCCACTCCGTGGGCCTCGCCTGAGGAGGCCTCCAGCAGGGGAGGCTGGGAAGCAGAGGCTGCGCTGTGGGGCACAGCCTGCGGGGTGCACGGCCGCTGGGTGGGGGGGGGCAGCATGGGCTCCGACCCCCTCGTGGTGTTGTTGCTGGTTATCCTGCTGGTGCGCTTCCTGCTGTGGTCCTGCCTGGGCGCCCACATCGACCGAAGGCTGGCGCAGCCGCCGCCTCGCAGGCACAAGGCGGACAAGGAGGACTAAAACAACTGGGCACTGCCCCTCAGGGGTGGCAGGAGACCGAGGCTGTCCTGCCACAGGCAGAGCGATGAGCAGCCTGGGCCCTGAGGGCTGGGCTGGGCTCCACTGGCCCCCAAGCCTCCATGGGCAGAGGCTGGAAGGGGAGGGGAGCGTGACCGGGAACTCTGGCACCTTCCTGAGTTCTCCCCACTTTGCAGGAAGAGGTTGGGGTGAGCTAGGGTTGGATGGGGGACCCCGTGCCAAGCCAGAGCCCCGCCTGGCTCACAGTACTGATTGGGCAGGCTTTGAACACCTGCTGTGGCGTCTGGAGACTTGGGCATGCCGGTGTGCCATGCTGCACCCAGCTCCACTGGGTGTCCTCAGCGGCACCCTGGGGTGCTGGTGTCATCTAGTCTTTAGGAATAGCAAATGTGCCAAACATGATGCCATTGGAGGGTTCCAAACACTTCCCAGCACGGCAGGGCACGTGGCCTGAGTGGAGGAGTGCCTGCCTACACGTGGCAGGCTCAAACCCCGGTCCTGGACAGAGCCCCCTCCAAAACCCCATGGCTGTGTTGATGGTATGTGTTTGTGGGGGGTGGGGGAAGGTAAACCACTGGACAGAATGGGGCCCAGGCAGCAGCTACAGAGCTGGGGTCCAGATCCCCACATGGAGTCCCCAGCCCCAGGACCTTGGGACAAGCAGGACCTGGGACACAAGGCCGTGTGGGCTGCGGGCCCTGTGGGAGAGCACACGTGCATGCGTGTGGGGTGCCGTGCAACTCCACGAAGGAGACGGCTATCTGCAGCCCCGGGCCAGCCCCACCGTGCCTGCCTCTGGCCCGGACCTTGAGCTGGGAACGTGGGACAGCCTGGACAGGGGTTCACCATGCAGGAGGCCACGGACGTGAGAACCCCAGAAAAGTCGGCCTCAGGAGGCTTGGGACATGGCTGGAAGAGAGCAGTCCTTGGCTGCTGGGACTGGTGGCAAGCCGAGGCCTGCGTGGCCACCAGAGGCCCGGGAGAATCCCGCACACCCTGGTACTGGGGCTTCTAGCAGAAATAAAATGGCAAATGCACAGTCACCTGGTTCTTGTTTCTTTGATGGCACCAGGGCTTGAGCTGCAGGACGGGGCCTGCGTGCATTCTCCCACATCACTGGCTGGTCAGGACACACCGCCAGTATGCAGCCCAGGGGGTTTCCTGCGGCGACTAGAAAACTAAACACTTTTCATTTAAATAGTTTTAAATGTGGAGTTAATACTTCGTACAATGTTGGGTGGTTGGCTACATAATGGAGTAAAACATGGACATGTCAGATACTAAAGGTGCTTCACTTTCTCCCTTCTTCTCTCCTTTCTCCCTTCCCTATTCCCAATTCTCTCTCTCTCTCTGTCTGTCTCTCTCTCTCTCTCTCTCCCTCCTCCCTCCCTCCCCCTCCCCCTCTCTCTGTGCTGGGAACCAAATCCTAGGCCTTGTACTAGGCAAGGGTTTTCCCCGGCCAGAAGCATCTTGTGGAGGGAGCTCCCTCCTGTGCAAGCTGACCTTGAACCTGCTGTCTTCCTGCTCCCTCTCCCTCCTCCAGGAGGAATTCCAGATGTGCACCACCACACCCAGCTCCAGGGAAGGCCTGGCGGCTGTGGCTGCTGCTGTGCTTGCAGCCTGGAACCTAGGAGATGCAGCCAACACAGCTCCCGAAGGAAAAACACCAGATTCCTAGAGAGTCAAGGCGGGTGCATTAGGTAAGTGACTTGATACATTAAAAACTAGAAAACAAAGCCCTGGATAGAAGGGAACATCCAGATAAGGTGGTAGAATGAACAGAGTGCACAAGGCTGGGGGAAAGGAGGAAGAAAACCTGCCAAGGAAAAGTCCCCGGAGAACCAGACACGAAAGGCCCGCGGACACTGGCGGGAGAGATAATGCGGATGCTCCAGAAGCAGGGACAATACGATTTGAGGGAGATGGCTCCAAGGCCTGGCCTGCCGACTTCCACCCATCACCCTAGTGACTTTGAGGCCAGCGGGAAAACCTACAGAACAAAGTGTGTGCAACGTGTGCACCTGTCACCCAGCTGCGGTGGGGGGGATGGGGGAGTAAAGAAATAGGAGAATCACAATCACAGTACAAGCTGGTCTGGCTAGGAAGCCAGACCTTATCTCAAAAATAATCTGTGCAAGTTGGGAATCAGAAGTAGAGCCGTGTCTCATTAGGTGGATCACCAACAGTGAATATAAGGCCAGAAATGCAGCCCCAGTACTGCACAAGAAAAAGAAAGAAAAAGAAAGAACTAGTGCGAAAAGGGCTGGCGGCATGGCTCAGCAGCAGAGCACCTGCCTAACAAATATGAACCCTGAATTCAAATCCTAGTGCTGCAGAAAGCAAACCAAACCAACCCAAAAAGAGGTGCCGATCTAAACACTACTGGAAAGCAAACAGCAAGGTTGTTTGTGGTGGTTGTTGTTGTTTGTGTCAGTCCTGAGGCTTGAACTCATGGCTTGGGCACTGAGGGTTTGTACTCAAGGCTATTGCCCTGCCTCTTTGAGACATAGTAACATTTCTGGTAGCTGCTTCCTCCTCCTCCTCCTCCTCCTCCTCCTCCTCCTCCTCCTCCTCCTCCTCCTCCTCCTCCTCCTTCTCCTGTTCCTTCACCAGTCCTAGGGCTTGAGCTCAGGGCCTGAGCACTGTCCTTGGACTTTCTCAAGACTAGAGCTCTACCACTTGAGCCTTAGCACCATTTCTGGCTTTTTTCTATGTATGTGGTACCAAAATCGAACCCGGGTCTTTGTGCATGCTAGGCAAGCACTCTACCACTAGGCCAAACTCCCGTCCCCATATTTCTGGCTCCTTGGTAATTAATTAGAGATAAGAGTCTCGTGGACTTTCCTGCCCAGGCTGGCTTTGAACTGTGCTCCTCAGATCTGTCTCTTGAGTAGGTAGGATTATAGGTAGGAGCCACCAGTGCCTAGCTCGAAGGACCTCATTTCTAGGAGTGACATATGGGAATAAGACCCAAAGAGCTAAGAAAAGAAGCCAGGATGGGCAGGACAGGGCACTGTGGCGGCTGACGGAGCAGTGGGGGACGTGATGAGCCAGGGCAGGGGTCCCCGGAAATGCAGGGTGCCCTCACCAAGAGTGCTGCTGAGAAGCCGAGGGCCTCGCCCCCAGTCCGCCCTGGATCCCAGGGTGCAAGGGGAGCAGCCCTGGCCCAGGGCCTCCTGCTGCCCCGCAGGGCAGGGCCTCCCCCTGCCTGGCCTCTAGCAGCCCCAGGCTTGGGGTAGAAATGAGTCACTGGTTCTAAAAATAAAGGGAGCGCAGTGCGGCTGCATTTCCTTTTTAAGCCAGCTGTGCTGCCCTGGACGGTGCCTGGGTGCGGGCGGGGGCCACGGCAGCCTGGTGGGCGCTGGGCAGTGGACGTGGGCAGTGGTGGACTGTGTCCAGGCACTCCCAGGCGAGGGGGTCACGTCCCTGGGTCTGGGCAGGTTCTCTGGGGCTGGGATCCCTTTGGAGAGGAGCCGGGGGTCCTGCCGGCAGATAGGGCGGCACTGGAATCCAGCATTGGGCTCCAGGCAAGCCCAGCAGGGCACAGTGCATGCTCTGGGTGCTGGCTGTTAGGACAGAGGCTAGGCCAGCTGTCCAGGGGGCGCTGAGTCCCCTCAGAGTTTGGGGTTCTCTGGTAGGTGGTCTATCTGGGCCCCAAGTGGTCCAGTCAAGCTGGCTTATGGGATCCACCACTGCGGAGGCCACGGGCAAGGTCTGTCTCCCCAGCTGCACAGTCGCAGGCTGGCTGGCTGGCAGGGGCTGGGGGGGCTGGCTCTGGTAGAGGACCTGGCTGTGATCTGCTTCTACGGCAGCCAATCGTGGGGGGCCGTGTGCACCTTGCTGAGCTGAGGTCCTCCATCGGAAGTCACGTGCTGGCCTTGCTTGTTTGTGGGGTGATCTAGAATGCAAACCTACGCAGGCCACGGCTTCTTCTCCTCCCCTCTCGTGTGCTGGAGGACAAGGCTGGGCTCGCAGAAGATGCTCGACCCTTGTCCTCTGGGTTGAGTCTCCACTCTCATCTCTTCAGCTCTGGTTGAGTGTCCTTCGCCTCATTGGTCACTGCTCAGGACCTGTTACTGGCTGCTTCCCACGCTGGCCGGGTTCAGGTAGCCCCGCCTGAGGGGTGGAGCTGGACCGAGGGTGGGGCCAAGACAGCCTGCCTCGGGTCCAGTGGTGTCCTTTCCCTCTGTGGGTGTGCCCTTGACGCGCCCTTTGCCCTGGTCATCTCAGCTCTGCCCCTCCACGGCCCTCCGTCGTGGGGTAACTGCTCCATTGCAGTTGTGGGGAGGGTGGGCTCTGTGATGGGGAGTTGGTGGGTCATGTGGCCTCCTCTCCCCAGTCTTGTGCAGTGAGGGACTGTCATGGATCCAGCCCGGGGTGGGGCTTGAGGACCACCAGAGAGTGTGTGTGTGGTGGGGAGGGCAGATTCCACTTACTCTAAGTCTGGTCGAGGGCTTTGCGGTCTGCAGGGCCTGGCGGGCATTGGTGTCTTGGGGTGTGGCCCTGAGTAGCCGTCTCATTCCACTCTTTCCCCACGTCCTGGCCACCATGAGGTGAGCTGTTGGTTGGCCCTCACCTTTCTGCCAGGATGCTCTGCCTGGCCCCAGCCACCAACAAAGAAGCTGGGCGGCCCTGGCCTGGAAGCTTGGAGACTGCGCGTCACAGCTGGGCTGCAGTCAGCCTCCGTGCTCTCCACCCGGGCAGCCCTGAGCAGCTCGGCAGGGCTCTGTGGCTGAGTCTGGGCCCCGAGCGCCTCTGCTTCTTCAACCAGTGAACGTTTCCCAGCCTGGAGTCGACCCTGGGCCGGCCTCCCTCGCTCACTACCTCTTCCATTGATCTGGGCAGAGCAATCCTCTCAAGCCCGGGCCTCAGGCTTCCTCCAGGCAGCCGTGCCCTTCCGGGATGGACTCCATGCCACCCCAGCCCCCTCCGCAGTCATGTGGTCTCCCGGCTCCCCCCTCCCTGTGGCCGGAGTCCTCTGCAGCCTGGGACCCGGTGACATTCATCTTGATTAGCACCCGAGTGGGGCCTTTTTAGAGGCAATGACAGCAGGTCGGCCCTGGCCTGCTCAATGGCTTTGTCAGCAGCGGAGGCCTGGGAGGTGAAGAGTTCTGAGTCACATTTGGGGAGCAGGGGAAGGTGGCCACAGTTGGTATGGAGCCCTGGGGTCCAGGCCTGGTGGGACGGATGGCAGGCTGCTCCCAGCCTCTGCCCCTAGTGCTGAGAAGGTTCTAGGCCTGGCCTTTCCTCCATTACAGCAGTAACAAGGACCCCAGAAGACACTGCACACACCCCTGCTTTTCCTCTGTATCCCTCACTGCCCCCATCCCACAGGCTTTCTGCATGGCTCCCCCAAAGGCCCAGGGCCCATCTCTGCCCAGCCCTCTCAGAGGCCTCTTGGTACACGGCCCAGCAACGAGATTTACATAGAATAAACCTCAATGCATAGATCCCTGTAACCTTTTAGTTAGAGACCAAGTTACAGATTTAACCATCTATACTTTCTAGAAGTCTCTCTGAGTACCTCGTCGTTTCACCTTCTCTTTCCCTTCCCCGGGGTGGCCTTGGGCTGGTTCTCCCTGCGTTCGAATGCTGGAGAAGAGAAATGCCCAGACTGCAGGCGCCTACCTCCGTGCCTGGCTCTTCTCTCGCCGGGGTGCTGTGAGGCCCCTTGCATTTGTCTGTCCAGACTGGGACCGAGAACACGGCCAGCACGGACAGTCGGGCTGACTTGTCCTGGGTGGGCACAGACATTTTGGTAGCTGTTGCTGAGGTGAGTTTCTGTGTCCATCTCTAGCAAAGCCTGCCTCCAATTTCCAGTCTCCCACTCCCGCTCACCATCAGACTGGGGGTCTGAGACCCCAAAACATCCCCCCTAGTGGATGTGTGTCATAGGGGGTGGTCCCTGCAGCCCCCCAGTTCTGATCAGGGGTCCAGTGTGGGTCAACAGCAATCATAGAGGTTCCTACAAGGGGCGCAGGAGACATGGTGCCCGCCCAGGATGGGACCTGGCCAGGCCGGCAGCGTCCTGGGGCTCCATGCCCTGCTCTGGCAGCTCCAGCTTGATGTCAGCTCTGTGCAAAGAGCTGCCTGCATCCCAGGTCACAGGGGCAGAAAGATGGCCAGAGGTGTGAAGGGAGGGAGGAGGGAGAGGAGGGAGGGAAGGTAGAGATGAGGACAGGAGGGAGGAGGGGAGGGGAAGAGCTTGGGGAGCAGCAGGCAGAACCAGGCCACCTGTGCACTGACACCCGAGCCCGTGGGAGCGGTGGCCAGCGCCAAGTGTAAACAGAGCCGCCCCTGGCCACGGCCCCCTCCTCCAGTGCCGGCCTCACCTTCGCCTCCTCGGGGAAACACAAGCGCGGCCTGAGACGGTGGCAGATGTCTGTGGTCTGTGGAAAGGCCGTCTGCCTCTGCCACAGAGGCGGGCCGTGGAGGGAGTTCCCTCCTGGCAGGCAGAGCCCCTCACCTGCCTTGGGCACCTCCTCGTCCCTGGGCCTGGGCAGCCCCTTTCCCTGGCACTCCGGGTACACCCCGGCCTCCACACCTGCAGGCCCAGGAGGGAGCCCTCTGAAGCCTGGTCAAGGTGGCACAGGTGACTCTGCAGGTTTTGAACTCCCCACCACCACCTCAAGGCTCCCGTCCTAAGGACACACTGCTTTTCCTTGGCAAGCACGAGAGGCAGAGATGTCAGGGTTTCTGTCCTGCACGTCTGTGTCTCCGAGGTGTGCTCACACGCCCTGCCTGCCTCAGATTAAGGAATCAGAGCCAGGAGCTGGGGCGCCGGCTCTGCCAGCTGTAGTTGGTCCCAGGCACAGCTCCCGGGCCTGGGCTTAGACCTCAGGTCGCATCCTCCTCGGCCCTCCTGTCTCACCCCTAGGCTGTGGAGCAGTTCTCATGGGACCCCAAAAGGTCTCTGAGCCTCTCTTTTCCCAATGTAATTGTTTCCAGCCCTGCCCCCACCCCACCCAAAGGACTGGGGGGTCATAGTGGCCGGTCACACCCAGAGGGGGAGGGCAAGGCATAAGATTAAGATGTGGGGTACAGAGCTCCCTGCCACTGTCCCTAGCCTGGAGGACAGGATGCCTATGGGGGGTCAGGGGTGACCTCATCGATGCCCCCGAGCCATGATCACAGCCACAACCCACCCCATCTCACCGGCACCAGCTGGGAGTCTCCAGACCCCACTGGAAGCCAGCAAAGCCACCAAGGGTTTGCATGAACATAGTGGGCCCCTTGGCTGCACTATTGGGTGCAGAAGTGCACAAGGACCCACGAAGGTCCCCGTGGTGTCTTCCCACAAGGACAGAACTCTCCAGGGGACAGTGGGGGCCCTCGTGGGGGGCTGTTCCCCACCATGTGATGGCAGCTGGGGCCACCAGAGTGGGATGGGGGACACTGTTGTCCTGATGTGTGCTGTGGTGATTGTCGAGGTCACCCTACATCAGAGCATGAGGGAGCGTGGCCAGATCACCGCAGCCCAGACCCCCCACCCGTCCCACCTCGGAACAACGACGCTGCAAGGACAGCGGCCCAGGTAAAGTCTATCCTGTTTGGAAACAAGATGTCCCAAGGAACATTTTGCAGGACCACAGGAAACCATGAGCTGAGGGGAGGGGCTGGGTAGACACTAATATTGTTTCAAAAGAAAAAACTCTAGCCAGGCACCCGTGGCTCGCACCTGTCATCCTAGCTACCCAGGGGCCCGGGACCTGGGGATCAGGGTTCAAGGCCAGCCTGGGCAGGGAAGTCTGTGAGCCTCTCATCTCCAATTAAGCACCAAAAAGCCAGAAGTGGTGCTGTGGCTCAAGTGGTAGAGTGAGAATTTTCAGGGATAGCATCCTACTGGCATAAAACACAAACAAAGCCCCCAAGGGATCTTTCCTGCCACTCTGAAGTGTGGTCACCTTCCTTTCCATGACAAGGCCCCTCTTCCCCCACCTCTCCCCTACCTAGGACCTGGGCTGGCTGGTCTGAGATGCTTGGTCCATGGAGTAACTGCCAAACAGCCCACCATTGGGACATCCTGGAGCTGCCACACGGAGGCCACCAGAGGGCACGGGAGGAGAGTTCTGCATGTGTCCTCCTCCAGCTCATGGGCAGCCCCCAGGCCCCCCCCCTTGGCGCCCCCCCCTCACCCCATTTCCCAATGCAGCTGGCTGCCTGCGACACTCAGGTCTGTTTGCTTAATGGAGATCTCAAGTTTCAAAGCCTGTGCCAGGCAGGTTTTCTTCAGGCCCCCAGCCAGCTGACCCTGTCGGGTGTGCAGTGCTGGGGTGCTGGGAAGTGGGGGGGCGCATGAGGCCTGCTGCCATCTCGCCGTCTCACTGCTGGCCAGACAGCTGGGCTGCCATCATCTTATCAGAGGTGACCTTGTGTCAGGGCTGTGGCGTCACCGGCTCCTGGAACTTCACGCCTGTGCCTGCAGCTTCGAGGGTTTATTTTACTTTGGGCATTTTGGGGGAACTCAGCTGGCGACTCTGGTGTCCATACGCCATCTTCCTTTTCAGCCAGAGGCTCCCCGACATGGCCTTTGGGGGAAAATTATCTCCCCCATTAATGACTATCAGTCTGTGCTCAGAAATACCGGGGGAGTTTCTGCGCTGAGCGGCAGTGAGCCGCAGTGGTTTCTCCATTTCCGGGCCTAATTGGGTGAGCAGACCCCTTATCTCCCTTAGCCCCGGCAAAGCGGCCGCTCACCCCTGACTGCAGCCACGCCAGATGCATTTTGCTTCTTTAATGCTTTCTGATCGTTTCCAGAGCCACTTTTCCTGTCAGGAGCCCCTGACTCTTCTGTACAACTCAGCTTTTGGTCCTGGGTGGCAGGCGGTGTTGATGGTTTGGTGGGTGACACTGTGGGCATGGCAGGTGGCGTTGATGGGGGTGCCATGGCTTTCCTGAGCCAAGCTCACCCCAGTAGTTAGAAATGGAGAACCCAGAATCGGGCCACAAGCTGCCCTTGGCGGCAGGGGGACCTCTCTCACATGACTGGACCCAGGCAAGGTGTAGTAGGCTGGGATTCCTGACCATCCAGATGCAGCTTGACTCATTGCAGATTACAACCCCTTCATCCAGGGTTCTGGCCAGGCAGGACTCCCAGAGACACCTGCGACATTGTTTTGGCTGGCACTCTGTCTCCTGAGCCACACCTCCCCTTCTGCTTGTTTTGTTTGTTTGTTTGTTTTTTGTACTTCATTGGAAATAAGAATCACATGGATTTTCCTGCCCAGGCTGGCTTTGAGTACAATCCTCAGATTTCAGCCTCCAGAGTACCTAGGGTTATAGGTGTGAGCTACTGGCAACCCAGCTTTGGTTCTGGAGAAACTTGTTCATGAGAATTGATCACTGCCAAACCCAGCTGAAGGGGCAGGGTGAGGGGCGGGGAGCCCTAGGGAGGGCAGGGTGAAGGGGTGAGGGGCCCCAAGGAGGGCAGGGAGCCCCAGGGAGGGCCGCGTGAGGGAGTGGGGATCCCAGGGTGGGCAGGGTGAGGGGCAGGGAGCCCCCGGGCCAGGAGGAACCCAGGGTGGGCTCTGCTCTGCTCACCAGGCCATTGGGGGTTGATTTGGGTCAAGAACAGGGTTTTATCTTTGCTTTTGTTTGATTTCCTGCTCAGGGAAGATCTTGAGTTTCATACTTCCCTACAAGGAAGAGAAGTCCTGTCCACGTCCTTCATTTTCATAGGAAAGGGCTTGGGTGGTTTCACCGCACCATCGTTGGGCGTGTGGAGGCAGACACTGCCCAGGGCACAGAAGATTGCATTGTGAGCCAGTGACCCTTTCCTTGGAAGCTGGTCTCTCCTTTTAGAAAGACAGTGGCCAGCCCGTGCCAGCAGCTCACACCTGTGACCCTGGCAACACCTGAGGGTGAGACGTGGAGAACCAGGGTCCAGCCCAGTCTTCAAGACTGCGTCCCGGCGGAAGAGGTAGACATGGTGGTGTGTGCCTGCTACCATACCATACCATACCACAGTGGGTAGTGGAAAAAACAGGAGGATCACCATCCAGGCCAGAACACAGGCTGGGAGCAAAATGGTTATCTCCAGTTAACCACTGAAAAGCTGGACATGTGGCTCAAGTGGCAGAGTGCCAGCCTTGACCATAGCGAGAACATGAGACCTTGAGTTCAAACCCCAATATCGGTGCATACCACACACACACACACACACACACACACAGACCATTTGTATTTCTCTGTGTATTTTGGGTTAGATTCAGGCCCTTATGCAGCTTGGCAAGTACTCTACCACTTGAGCCGCACCCCAGTTCCTTCCCTGGTTTTGCTTATGCCAGGTTTTCAGATTGCCCTCGGGCCTCCAGTTTGCTCCCAGGTGGCACTTTGCCCCCCTGAACCATACCTCCACTCCTGCCTTTGGCTGGTTAATTTGAGATGGAGTTTCAATGTCCTCAGCAAATGTTGGCTTGAAAGCTATCACCCTTCCTCTCCTTTGTATAAAATTCAATTCCTGGCTGGGGGCGGAGGAGGGACAACGTCTCAAGTTTTTGCTTGGGGCTGGCTTTGAACTGTGAGCCTCCTGAGTAGCTTGGATGATGGACACCAGCCAAGGTGCTAGGTCTGTACTTTCTTAGTGTCTGATCCCCAGGCCGCTCCATCCCTGCCCCCACCCCCACCTCCAAAGGTCTCCCCTGAAGGCTCATCTCCACCCCTGCAGGGGGGGAGGTGAATGCGCACCAGCACTGCAAGTGGCCATGCTGGGATTTGAGACGGGCTTGGGCTCTGGCTCTCCTCTGTGCCGCTGGCGGCCAGGTACTGCGGGCGCCTTCCGTGCTCTCACAGCAGGGCGGCGCCATGTGTCTCTCGCTTTCTCTCGCATCTCGTATCAGGCCACACTTCCACCTTCCTGCAGTGCCGAGAGACAGTGACAGGCCTCACCCTGTTTTCTAGATGAGCAGATGGAGGCTCCAAGGTGGCCTGGCCACTGGTTCACTGCAGCGCAGCTCTGAGGCAGCGAAAGCTCAGCTTTGAACTCAGATCGCTGGGCTCCTGGGAGACAGTTCCTGCGCCTTCCGTGCAGAATCTCGCCAGGTGCTGGGTCCTGGGAAAACAGCCGCTGTGAGTGGCCAGTGTGCGTGTCCCTCGGGTATCTGGGAGGATAAATCACCTCTCTGCGGTAGGATTAGGGGTGCTCTGCCCGGGGAGGGGTGACGTCACTCTCCCCCATCTGAGTAGGAGCCGTGTGATAAGGGCCAGGTGTGCGCTGCTCCTCCCAGCCTGGCGCAGGGATGGCCTGTCTATCTCTGCATTTATCACAGCCCCAGGGCCGAGCAGCTCATAGTCCCTCGCCTTCTCCCTCCTCCAGGCTGGTGCACTACAGATGTTCCGTAGTTAGGACAGCCCAGGACCCCAGGGTAGTTACTTAACAGTACTGTCACCACCACTGCCACCTCATTACACCCCATTAGGAGAGATCACTCTTCTCAGGGCAGGGTCCTGGCTCTAGAGCCTCCAGGGAAGAGCTCAGTTCTTCCTGTGAGGTGAGGACGGGGCGGGGGGGGGGGCGTACACTGATCTCTGCTGCCTGACTTTGTCTCTCCAGGCAGTTGGGTGTGAGTTCCCGCGGAGGGGTGTGAAGACACCAGGCTTGCTGGTCGGTGTCACCCCTCTGGGCCCCCTTACCTCTAATGCCCATCGCTTCCCCTACTGGTGCCTCTGGGTCACGCAGGGTTCCGTGCCCCACTTAAGTTTGGGGTGATTTAGATGGAGTCAGGAGATTCGGGCTGCAGTGCCCTAACTGTACCATGAACTCCGGCTCCCTTGCCCCCAAATCCCTGAGTCCTGGGCAGGTAGAAAGAAGAGAAGGCCAGTGATGGAGGCCAGGGGCCGGTGACAGAAGCCAGGTGCTTCCTGGCTGGGGTCTAAAACCTCCGGACCAGGGAGAGGCTTGACTGGATTCAGCCCCAGGTAGCCCCTGACTTTGACCTTGAGATGCACCACCGGTGAGTGGACCTGGAGGGGTGGGGCCTCTGCCTACAGAGTTCCCCCAGGAAAGCTGGAGGTGGGGATACCGCAGAGGCAGAGCCTGTGTGGAATGGAGCCTTTTATATAAATCTGGGGCTGGGGGGTGCGCTGTGATAAAGCTGAGCTGTGGGAGCTGCGCCCCGGACGCTGCCCTGCTGAGCCACATTTTACCTGGAGCAGCGGCCCCCACTTGTTTGTCTCTGCCACAGCAGGTCCATATCATCCGCTTCACAGAGGAAGAGCATTTTTGCGCAGGCTCCTGAGGTCTCCCTCCACGGCTGCTTGGCCCCAGTGCTTTGGGCCTGTGGTGGCAAAGAGCTCATAACACGATGACTGAGGAAGCTGTGGGACGGCAAAGAGAGAAAGGAAGAGACGAGGGCCTGTCACGTCTCCCCCAGGGACACGCCCCAGGCCACACCCACTCCGCCCAACAGCCTCACTTCCTCCCACTAGGCCCCACCCAACACCTCAGGTCCTCCCAAAGCCCCACCCCCAGCCCCTCCCTTCCTCATTAGGCCCCGCCCTCTGAAGGTTCTACCACCTGGAACACCATAGAGGATATTCTAGATGCAAACTGTAACTGGCTACTTAGTGTAGCTCTGGGTGTTGTGACCACCTGGGGACCGGGGTCTACCTGGGCAGTATGCAGGTAACTTTGAGTGGCTACCTGCCCAGGGCCAACTTGGTAGGTGCCCAGGGTGGGAGCTGACTTCCCCGCTCGGCTGAGCCTCTCCAGTGCCTCCGTAGCGTCTCCACACTCTGCAGCTGGGCAGAGCCTGCACCCGGCCATTGGAGGGCCCATTCTTCCCTGGTTTCTCTAAGCCTCTGGCCTGCCCCAGCCTGGGCTTTAAATGGCACGGACACCACAGGCCATTAGAAAAACCAGGCCCCAGGTGCACAAGGAGGTCTGATCTCGCTCCTCTGTGCGTGGGACAAGGGGTGACTCTGAAGATTGAAGAGTGGCCGGGAGAGGCCGGGCGGGGGTGTTGGGGCCTGGTTCTGAGCCCAGGGAGTTGCTCAGGCATCGGGGTGAGTAGGGGCAGACTGTGTGCTGCTGGTGGCTTTAGCTTCTTTGAGTGTGTGTGGGGGGTACTGGGACTTGAACTCAGTCCCATAGCTTTTCCATTCAAGGCTGGCACTTGAGTCACTTGCCTTTTGGTAGTTGGCTGGTAGTTAAAAAAAAATCTCATGGACTTTCCTGTTTAGACTGGCTTTGAACTGTGATGCTCAGATCTCGGCTTCGTGAGTAGCTAGAATTATAGGCATGAGCCACTGGCACCCAGCTTTCTGAGTGGTGTGTGTGTCTGTGTGTGTTTTAATTTGCCTTGAAATCAGGCACAAGAGTTCTGCAAAACAGGAAGCTGTTCTTTGAGCCTGACATGAAATACTACTGCTGTCACCTTGAATTAAAGAGTTGGACATGTCTCAGACAAGTGGCCTCTTGAAGTAGCCTCTGGGGTCAGCACGGCTGGGCCCAGCCCGAGCGCTGGAAATGTGCAGAACTGGCCACATTGTGGTCAAGGCTGTCTCATTTGGGGAGCCCAGCTGGGGGGAGGCGGGGCCGGCCATTTATCTTGCCCTTCAGACAGATTTCCTGTCCTTCAGCAGGCGGGCAAAGGCCCATCTGGCAATCAGATCGCAGGCCCAGATAGATGTTTCCGGGTCACGAGCCCCTGCTCAAGGCATCCTTTCAGCCACGCGGCCCCAGCATTGCCCTGCTCTGGTGGCCAGGCACCACAAATGGGAGGCATGGGGAGACCAGCAGTGCCTGTGGAAGCTTCTGGAAGGGGAGGGAGGACGGCTGCCTTTCATCTCCCCTCTGCTTCCTCTCTGGGCACCTGGCTTTGCTCATTAGCGTTTCATTGCTTTGGTTTTGTCAGACACTCTTCCCGGCCTAGACATGTATGAGTGAGGGCCCACGTGTGTACACGTGTGCATGTCCATGCCAGCTCTGGGGCTTTTTTTCCTGCCTCTCTGGGGGCCTCCTGGAGCTCAGGCGGAAGCCTGGGGGTGGGGGAAGGCCCTGGAGTCCTGAGCTGTCTTCTCTTTTTGGCTTGCTGTGCCCTGGCTCAGTTTGTTCAACTTGGAACCTCAGTTTCCCTGTCTTGTAGCAGCACCTGCGGTGTGTGTTGTTGGCACGCGGGGGGTTCTGTGTCCAGGATACCCTTGAGGGTCTGTCACCATATCCCATGGTCTCTCTTGTCCCCTCCCCCTCCCCCTAGGCAAGGATGCGGGGCGGGGGTGGGGTGGCCTTTTCTCCCTGAGGACAAGGGGCCTTTGCTTCATCCAGATGTCTCCCCTGGCTCTCAGTCTCCTGCCCTGCAAATCACATCCAGACAGTGGCAGTAGCAGGCAGCCCCTCGTCCAGTCCAGTCGGGGCCCACCCACCAGCCAAATGGGGCATTTAATTGGAAGGAGGAGCTGGCACACTGCCTGGAAACCTTAGTGAACCAGTGGAGTGGCCCAGGGTCCAAGCTTGAAGGGTTCTTGGAGCCATGGAAGATTGCAGCACCCTCAGAGCCACGTGCAGTCGACTGCCAGGCCCTGAGGCCCTCGGCACCCTCAGTGGCCTCGGTGCCCAGAGCCCTGCACTCTGTACAGCTGGGGACAGAGGCAGCTCAGGAGGGAGGAAACGTCAATGTGCTTTGGGTTCCGATGTCCAGGGGAGGTTCTCTCTGGGAGGGATGACATCTTGGAGTCTCTGCTGGGGTCCCTCAAAGTGCAATGTCCTACTGGGCGTGCCCTGAGCCTGGGGGAAGGCAGTGTGGCCAGCCCCAGGTGCAGCGACCAGGAAGGAAGGTGGGTGCTGATGGAGACCCCTGGAGGGCCCTCCAGCACTGGAGCCTGGGCTGGGAGCTGTGGGAGCTGGAGCCCGGGTGCAGGGGCCCAGGCCAGCTCTGCTGCCCTGAGAGCACAGGGCTGAGCTCTGGTCACCAGGCCCCAGTGGTCAGTGGAAGTCACAAAGTGTGGTGTCCACACCAGGGCGGGGTTTCTCCTGTGCACCTTGGGAGATGAGGCATCAGGGCCCAGGGCCACCCAGAACCTGCTGTGAGCCCTGCCACCCAGGCAGCCAGGTGGAGAGTCCTTCCTGTGCCTCAGCACTCTCCCAGGGCATAGGAATGGTCCCCCATGCTACACTCTGATCAGAGCCTGGATGTCACCATGTAGGTGACAATGATGATTGTGATCGGGAGGATGGTGATGACAGTGGTGCTACTGATGGTGGTGATGATGATGATGATGATGGTGGTGATGATGATGGTGGTGATGATGATGGTGGTGATGGTGGTGATGATGATGATGATGATGGTGGTGATGATGATGGTGGTGATGGTGGTGATGATGATGATGATGATGATGGTGGTGATGATGATGGTGGTGATGGTGGTGATGATGATGATGATGATGGTGGTGGTGATGGTGGTGATGATGATGATGATGATGGTGGTGATGATGATGGTGGTGATGGTGGTGATGATGATGATGATGATGATGGTGGTGATGGTGGTGATGATGATGATGATGATGGTGGTGGTGATGGTGGTGATGATGATGATGATGATGATGGTGGTGATGATGATGATGATGATGGTGGTGATGATGATGATGATGATGGTGGTGATGATGATGGTGGTGATGATGATGGTGGTGATGGTGGTGATGATGATGATGATGATGGTGGTGATGATGATGGTGGTGATGGTGGTGATGATGATGATGATGATGATGGTGGTGATGATGATGGTGGTGATGGTGGTGATGATGATGATGATGATGGTGGTGGTGATGGTGGTGATGATGATGATGATGATGGTGGTGATGATGATGGTGGTGATGGTGGTGATGATGATGATGATGATGATGGTGGTGATGGTGGTGATGATGATGATGATGATGGTGGTGGTGATGGTGGTGATGATGATGATGATGATGGTGGTGATGATGATGGTGGTGATGGTGGTGATGATGATGATGATGATGATGGTGGTGATGGTGGTGATGATGATGATGATGATGGTGGTGATGATGATGATGATGATGGTGATGATGATGATGATGATGGTGGTGATGATGATGATGATGATGATGATGATGATGATGATGGTGATGATGATGGTGATGATGATGATGATGATGATGATGATGGTGATGATGATGGTGATGATGATGATGATGGTGGTGATGGTGATGGTGATGGTGATGGTGGTGATGGTGGTGATGGTGGTGATGATGATGATGGTGGTGGTGATGGTGGTGGTGGTGGTGGTGGTGGTGATGATGATGATGGTGGTGATGATGATGGTGGTGATGATGATGATGATGATGATGGTGGTGATGATGATGATGATGATGATGATGATGATGATGATGGTGGTGATGATGATGGTGGTGATGGTGGTGATGATGATGATGATGATGATGGTGGTGATGGTGGTGATGATGATGATGATGATGGTGGTGATGATGATGGTGGTGATGATGATGATGATGATGATGGTGGTGATGATGATGATGATGATGATGATGATGATGATGATGGTGGTGATGATGATGGTGGTGATGGTGGTGATGGTGGTGATGATGATGATGGTGGTGGTGATGGTGGTGGTGGTGGTGATGATGATGATGGTGGTGATGATGATGGTGGTGATGATGATGATGATGATGATGGTGGTGATGATGATGGTGGTGATGGTGGTGATGGTGGTGATGATGGTGGTGATGGTGGTGGTGATGATGATGGTGGTGGTGGTGGTGATGCTGATGCTGATGCTGATGTTGATGATGCTGATGGTGGTGATGGTGATAATGGTGGTGGTGATGATGATGATGGTGGTGATGGTGGTGGTGGTGGTGGTGATGGTGGTGGTGATGGTGGTGGTGGTGATGATGATGGTGGTGGTGATGGTGGTGATGGTGGTGGTGGTGATGATGATGGTGGTGGTGGTGATGGTGGTGGTGATGGTGATGATGATGATGATGGTGGTGGTAATGGTGATGGTGGTGGTGGTGGTGGTGGTGATGGTGATGGTGGTGATGGTGGTGGTGGTGGTGATGATGATGGTGGTGGTGATGGTGACGATGGTGGTGGTGGTGGTGATGATGATGATGGTGGTGGTGATGTTGATGGTGATGATGGTGGTGGTGATGGTGGTGGTGGTGGTGGTGATGATGATGGTGGTGGTGATGTTGATGGTGGTGATGGTGGTGGTGATGGTGGTGGTGGTGGTGGTGGTGATGGTGATGATGATGATGGTGGTGGTGATGGTGGTGATGGTGGTGGTGGTGGTGGTGATGATGATGGTGGTAGTGGTGGTGGTAATGGTGGTGGTGATGGTGGTGATGATGATGGTGGTATTGATGATGGTGGTGGTGGTGGTGGTGATGATGATGCTGATGCTGATGGTGGTGATGGTGATAATGGTGGAGGGAATGGTGGTAGTGATGGTGGTGGTGGTGGTGGTGATGATGATGGGGGTAGTGATGGTGATGGTGGTAATGGTGATGGTGGTGATGATGATGGACGGTGGTGGTGATGATGGTGAGGGTGATAGTGATGATGATGGTGGTGATGATGATGACGGTGGTGGTGGTGGTGGTGATGATGATGATGGTGGTGGTGATGACGGTGGTGATGGTGGTGGTGATGGTGATGGTGGTGGTGGTGGTGATGGTGATGATGATGGTGGTGGTGGTGGTGGTGATGATGATGGTGGTAGTGATGGTGATAATGGTGGTGGTAATGGTGATGTTGATGGTGGTGATGGTGGTGGTGGTGGTGGTGGTGGTGGTGGTGATGATGATGGTGGTAGTGATGGTGATAATGGTGGTGGTAATGGTGATGTTGATGGTGGTGATGGTGGTGGTGATGTTGATGGTGGTGATGGTGGTGGTGATGGTGGTGGTGGTGGTGGTGATGATGATGGTGGTAGTGATGGTGATAATGGTGGTGGTAATGGTGATGTTGATGGTGGTGATGGTGGTGGTGGTGGTGGTGATGGTGATGATGATGATGGTGGTGCTGATGGTGATGGTGGTGATGGTGGTGGTAATGGTGGTGGTGATGAGGATAGTGACGATGGTGACAGTGGTATTGAGGCTTGAGATGCTGAGCCACCCCCTTGAAGGTCTCATGTTAAAGACAACCCTGCACAGCCCTCTCTCCTCTCTGTCCCTACCTATGACATCCGTGTATACCTGGCGTCCCCCTTGTGTCTAGGACTTGTGGTCTTCATGGGATGTGTAAGCCTGAGGACTTGTGGGGAATTCAGGCAGAGGCCCCTGCTCCCTTCTCTCAGCTTGTGGTATAGCAGCAGTGGTCAGGGTCTTGGGAGGTCCCTATTTCCTTCTCCCTTCCCTTTCCCTGCCCCCTTCCTTCCCTCCTCCTTCCATCCCCCCCTCTTTCCTTCCCCCTCCTATTTCCCTCCCTTCCCCCCCCCCCATGAAACAATCTCTGGGCTCTGCACTTCCCCCTCCCCCCTCCTACAGGGGAGGCCCAGGATGGATGGGGGAGGGGTGCCCCCAGCCTCTGGCCTGCATGGTGACTACCGGCATATGGAACCATTTGGGAAATTCCTTCTGTGTAAACCACTTTTTCCAGGTAAGACACAGCTGTATTGATGGAGAAAGATGAATTCCTTCTCACGCTCTGCCGACCACATTTTTATGGATCTTAATGAAACACACAACTCCTGGCTGGGAAATTGGACTCTCCCAGAGGCCCCTTCTCAGGAGGTGGGGCTGGCCTGGGGGTTCCCCTCCCGGGACCTCCCAGACCCAAGGACACGTGGAGAATGTGCGCCCCACAGAGGTGCTTTGATTCCCACGTCTGGACAGTGTCAAGGCAGTTTCCAGGCCCAAGGCTGGGGCGGTCAGCTCCCAGCAGCCCTGGGAGGGAGGCCGCCCCGATGGGACGGGCTCTGCTCTGCCAGCAGCAGCAGCCCAGTCTTTCATCCCCAGCCCCACAGCCAGATGGGGCTGGAGGGGTGGGGACGGTGGGGCACGGCTCAGAGGGGAGCAGGGTGGGGGCGGGGCCGGGGGCGGGGCCTGGGCAGGTGTCGCGTTCAGGCCTGCAGGGCACAGCCTGAGGTGCCAGTGGACCTGCCTCGCAGCCTCGCCCTCCCCCGCCTCCTCCTCCCTGACCATGCCAGTCCCGTCTTGCACGTGCTGCTGCTGTAAGCATGTCGCTATGGCAGGGTGGCATGGGGTGAACCCACCCGGGCCCCTCTGCAGACTGGACAGATGGTGAAAGGCAGGACTAGGTCTGAACCCCCAAACCCCAGGCTGGGAGTCATCTGGCGCAGTGCTCAGGCCCCGGCAAGGGTGACCACATGCTTGTCCCTAGCGCCTGGCCACTACACATGCTGCCAGAGCCAAGCACGCAGAACGAGCCCCCCCCCCCCCCCCCCCCCCCGCGGAGCTCTGCCGGGGGACAGTGCGCAGGCGCCCTGAGCCTGCAGGGAGTAAGCGGTGGGGGTGCGCCTCCATCAGGGCCAGGGGCCTCTGTGGGGGACTCGGGGCAGGTGTTTCCCCGCAGTCCCTGGGGACCTGAGCCTCCGGAACCCCGCACTGGAGCCGGCAACTTCAGGGCCACCCCAGGTCCTGTCAGCCAAGTCTGCTGGGGTTGGGGTGGGGGCCTCAGCAGGTGAGGCCCTTTTCTGGACAGTGGATTCATCATGACAGGATTGGGGGCCCCGGGGCCGAGCATGGTGAGGCTGGCTAGGTTGGGGTCGGCCATGGGGTCCCTCAGCCTCTGTGTCCTCTGCTAGCCTCCAGGTATTACAGCCAGCCCAGGGCCGCCTCTGCCTGGCACAGCCGGGGGGGGGGGGGGTCCACTCCTCTCAGCTCCTTCCATCCACACCCAGCGGGGAACCCTGGGGCCCCAGACTCAGTTTCCCCATCCTGTTCTCCCTTTGATCATCAGCCAGCTTTAGCCTTGCTCTTCTGTGAGCTAGCGCACTGTGGAAAAGCAGGAAGTTGCGCTGAGGGGAGATGGGGACAGAAGGTGGCTCCACGCAGCCACAGTGCCCGGCCCTCACCCACCAGCAGGCCCGGAGGCGTGCCCACTTGTTGGTGGCCTGGCTCTCGGGGGCAGTTGTGCCTCTCCTGCCCCTCGGGGCCCTGACGGGTGAGCTTTCAGGAGAGGGGACAGCCACCGGAGGGGGGTCCCTGGGTCCGTGGCCCTGCCCACGGCTCCACACTTGACTCGCTCAGAGTTCACTGGCCTGAAATAATGTCCCCAATACAAGGGACATTCGGGCGGACCGTTGGCTTTTTTTCCCTCTTTCCTTAATACATTAAACATGCATTACTGGATTTCCACCCCAGCCTCTGACAGCTGTGGAAAAAATAAAGAAAATTCAGTTTGAACTTAAAAAGCCAGGGCTTAATTTATGTCCTGTACCTTTGTCTGTGGGGCCTTTTTCCTCCCCGGATGGCGGGGGGCCCCTGGAGGGGACAGAGGCTCTGCGCCCCACGTGGCCCCACAGGCCGGCCTTAATGGGGGCCCAGGGGCCGGCAGGGCGGGGGTTTTCTCATGGAAATGGCTGGAACAATGCAATCATCTGTCCTGCAATCTGTTTTGAGGGGGAAAGAATGAGCCGGAGAGGAGAGGGTCCATTTGGACAGGGGGCTCCATTCAGGCACCCCCACCCAGGGAGAGACAGATGCCGTGAGCGCTCACGTGTGGCCTGGGGGCGCCGTGCTGGGTGTGAGGGCCAGTGTGTGCCAACGGGGGGGGGGCACAGTCACCCCACCTGTGTGTGCGGACGGGGTGTGGTCTCCCCAAACTCTGGGCCAACAGGGGTGCAGTCACCCCGCCCAGGTCTTCTCTAGTCCCCTCCATCCTTCATGGTTCCTTTTCTCTTCCCTTTCTTCTCCCTTCCTCCCTGCTTCCTTCCTTCCTCTTCCCTCCCTCCCTCCATCCCTCCCTTCCCTCCTGTCCTCCCTTTCTCCCCTCCCTCTCTTACGCCTCCCTTTTTTCCCTCTCTTCCTTTCTCCCTCCCTCCCTCCCTCCCTCCCTCCCTCCCTCCCTCCCTCCTTTCCTTCTCTTCCTCTCTCCCTCCCTCCTTTCCTTCTCTTCCTCTCTCCCTCCCTCCCTCCTTTCCTTCTCTTCCTGTCTCCCTCCCTCCCTCCTTTCCTTCTCTTCCTCTCTCCCTCCCTCCTTTCCTTCTCTTCCTCTCTCCCTCCCTCCCTCCCTCCTTTCCTTCTCTTCCTCTCTCCCTCCCTCCTTTCCTTCTCTTCCTCTCTCCTCTCCCTTTCTTCTCCTAGCTCTGGAGGAGCCTTCCTGGAAACCTGGGGAGTTGGGGTGTTTCTGGCTCTGAGGTCAGAAGGGAGCTGAGAGGCACTGGCACTGGGTGGGGAGCTGTGTTAGCAGAGGCTGGGTAGCAGCACAGGGTGGTGGCGGGCGGGCAGTGGCACAGAGCGAGTGGGAGCGGTCTGTGGCCTGACTCAGAGGGAGGGAGCTGGTCAGTCCTAAGCAGTGACCAGTGGCCATGGTGTCTTGAGCTGGAGCTCCACCAGCTCCGCTCCCCGCCACTGAGATGACCTCTCCCTTCTTCCTGGACTGCCCTGCCCTCCCCACCCTCTGACCTTGGAGGGCTGGGGGCCTTGGCCAGGCCTGCGGTCCTGGGGTCTGCAGAGACAACGAGGGGAGGGAGCCCTGCCCGCCTCGTGTGCCCAGCCCTGCTGTGCGGGGCTCTGTGGGTCTGCCCACGGATGGGGTACCTTCCTCCTCAGTCTTCCCCTGCACTCCCTCCCCCTGCACCAGAACCTAGGCCTGCACAGTGCCTTTTCTCATGTGGGTGGGGCAGGCAGGTGGTGCCCGAGCTGGCAGTGCTGAGCATAAAGGAGATAGTTGGTAAGAGGGGCATTCTCAGTGAGGGGCAGGCCCAGTCAAAGGCAGAGCCTGTGGACAGCCGAGTCACAGGGGGCCTCAGTTTCCCCATGCCCAGGCTCGTCCTGGGTCCCTCTGCCAGGTTTTTGGCCCCTGAAGAGGACATGGCCTGGACGCTGCAGGACGCTGGGATAGCCCTGCCTGTGACACCTCGTGAGAGGCTTACCATTTTCTTTTTAGGTGTGGGAGCACTAGGGCTTGAACTCAGGGCCTCAGGGACTTGCTTAGCTTCTTTCTGCTCAAAGCTGGTCATTACCCTTAGGCCAAAGCTCCAGTTCCAGCTTCTTGCTGGTTAATTGGGGTCCAGAGGTTCCTGACTTTCCTGCCTGGGCTAGCTTTGCCCCATGATCCCCAGGTCCTAGGCAACATCTAGCAGGGCTCGGCAAAATGAGACATTTAGTTTCCAGCATTCACTGACTCGCTTTCTATGAATTGCCCAATTCTCTCGCTCATTTTTGTCTATTGTTATTTTTTCTTATTGACTCATCGAAGCTCTTTGTATATGAAAGATATGAAGCCAGGTCAGAGTTTGCTGTTGAATGGCCTTTTTCCTGTCTGGGGGGACAAAGAGAATTTCCCTCCTTTTCTTCTCCTAGCCTGCAGTCTGGCATTCGTATGTCTGTGTTCCTCATCAAGGTATGTACTTTTACTCTCCCACTTTGCAGCTGTATGGGTACAGACGCCCCAGGAGTCGCCTCAACGTCACTATGTGTCCCAGGTGGGGGAAAGGCTGTCCAGTGCGGTTTCTGAAGGGTAGAGGAGGACGGAGGGAACCCAGCCCCTTCCAAAAACCCGGCCACCTCTCTGGGGACAAGCAGATTTTTTTTTTTTTTCAAACAAAGCTTGCCAAATGTGCACATACCCCACCCCGGTCTGGGCCAGATGCAAAAAGTCTTTTCAAATCGGTTTGAAGGAAAATAAATGAGCCCACGCTGAGCCTTCAATAAATCTTTGCGTAGCCACCGGGGTGAGTTTTGGACCCAATGAAGGGCCCAGTGTATGGCTTATGAATGACACCCACAGAGGAGTCTCCCCCACTCTCCTCTCCCCTCCACCCCCAGCCCAAGTTCAAATCCGACATTCGTGTTTTAAGACAAAGCAACCTTTGGGCCTTCCTTCCCCTCTGAGAGGAAGTCGCCGTGAAATATTTGTTGTGCTGGGCTCTGTGTGTGACGGGGAAGCATGTCTCCTGGCCAGGGCCTGTCTCCAGTTGATCCATGAGCCCACGGCCCCCCACCCCTGCCCTGCCTGCCTGTCCCCACCCTGCCCCGCTCCCCCCACCCCGCTGGCCCTTGGGTCTCTGGAAATCGGTCTCCTTAGATGTTCACCTGGCCCTAGGAGGTCAGCTTAGCTCTCATGGGTGGCCTTCCCCTCGGGGGGCGGGGGTCCGGGTCTCTAGGAGGAGACCTCCAGGGCAGGTGTGAGGCTCTGCCTCTACTTTCTCTCCTCTGGATCTTGACTGAGGCTCAACAGCCAGAGATGGGACAGCCCCTCTTCCCAGCCTGACAGAGCTCAGGGAAGACAGCCACCTGAGCATCTGCCCATTTCTGCCTCCTGTCTTTTGTGGGTGAATTTTGAAAAACAATGAAAGAGTTAAATATGCTGGGGTTTTTTTTTTCTGATGAAAATGACCCATGTCGGTTGCCAACGGCTTATACCTGCCATCCTAGCTACTCAGGAGACCATGACCTGGGGATCAGGGTTCAAAGCCTGCCCAGGCAAAAAAGTTCATGATACTCTTATCTCCAGTTAACTAACAAGAGCCAGAAGTAGAGCTGTGGCTCAAGTGGTAGAGTGGCTAGCGTTGAGCACAGGGGCCGTGCTGAGGCCCTGAGTTCAAGCCTCAGGACCAGCTCGCACGTGGGCATGAGCATGCACTCCCACTCCCATCGCCCCGACCCTGGCACACTCCTTGCAAACATGGTCTTTGACAGTTGCGCTTTGAGGCTTGGCCATGTGTGATTGGATAGGAAGGAGGAGGCCTGGACTGGGCAGAGCTGGCAGAGTCCAGGCAGCAGGAGTGGCTACATCTGAACGCCCAAGAGACAGCCTTGGAGTTTGTCCTGTCGACACTGGAAGTCAGTGGAAATGCCCCCCCCCCCCCGACCCCAGTGCTGGGCTGGACCTCAGAACTCCCCCCGCGCTAACAGAGCCACCTGATCCAAAGCCGTGAGCACGGCGATGTGTCTACATCTGGCCTGGAAGAGGATCTGCCCCGATGCGAGCTGGAGTGGAGGCTGGGGCTCTCAGGAGCGGGGGCTCGGGATCCACTCCCAGGCAGGTCGTGCTTCAGGCTGGTGGGTTCGTGTATCAACTAACTCAGTAGGGGATGAACGGACCAACGAGCTCCCATCCACTCAGCCTTCCACCCAACCAGCCATCTATCCCCTCAACTAATGAACAACCAGCCAGCTAGCCAGCTAGCCCCCCCCAAACAACTGAGCAACCCTCCCCCTTTACACCCAACTATCCAACACCTACCCAAGCGCCTATCTACCCACTCAACCAACTAACCAACCAAATAACCAGTCAACTAACCAATCAACCAACCTACAAAACAACCAACCAGCCATCCAAACCAGCCATCTACCTAGCCAACTAACCATCCATCTGCCCATCCAGCCATATATCCACCAGTTGCTCATTCATCCGTACTCTGCCTTCTGTCCACCCTCAACCAACCAAACCAGCTTTTCCCCTGCCCTCCTTTCCTTGCCATTGCCTTCCTTTGTGAACAGAGAACAGATCTTGCTGCCTCTGAAATATCCTTGACCACAAATGCCTTTGGCCTGTTCCGTCTGGGTGTGGACAGTACTGGTCTTCTGCTGAGAGAGCCCTGGTGTGGCCCTCTGGACACAACCATCTTGCACTCAGAGATGGCTGACCTCTGTAGGTGTTTCCAGAACACTTGACGAGCCATGTCTAGGTAGGGCAGGCCTTGGGCCTGTCCTGGACTCCGTGTGCCTCTCGGCACACTGCATATTGTACGAGGAATTACAGCTAAGTGCTGCGAATTCCAGCACCCATCCATGCATCCTGTCAATGTGGGCTGAGACCCTGGTGCTCTAGAGACCCTGGATCTGTACTCTGAGGACAAGTTTCTTCACCTAGGTTTGCCAAAGGGCAGCAATGTCTACCTAGGAGGGCATGGACAGCAGAGATGGATGGGTAGATGATGGATGATGATGGATGCGTGGATGGGTAGGTGGATGGGTGGGTGGGTGGGTGATGGGTGGGTGATGGAGTATGGATGGATGGATGGGTGGGTGATGGATAGGTGGATGGATGGGTGGATGGGTGGTTAGGTGATGGATGGGTGGATGGATGGGTGGGTGATGGATGGATGGATGGATGGATGGGTGATGGGTGGATGGGTGGATGGGTGGTTAGGTGATGGATGGGTGGATGGATGATGGGTGGGTGATGGATGGATGGATGGATGGGTGGGTGATGGATGGGTGGTTAGGTGATGGATGGGTGGATGGATGATAGGTGGGTGATGGATGGATGGATGGATGGGTGGATGGGTGGTTAGTGATGGATGGGTGGATGGATGGATGGGTGGGTGATAGATGGGTGGATGGATGATAGGTGGGTGATGGATGGGTGGATGGATGGGTGGATGGGTGGTTAGGTGATGGATGGGTGGATGAATGGATGGGTGGGTGATGGATGGGTGGATGGATGGGTGGATGGGTGGTTAGGTGATGGATGGGTGGATGGATGGATGGGTGGGTGATGGATGGGTGGATGGATGGGTGGATGGGTGGTTAGGTGATGGATGGGTGGATGGATGATAGGTGGGTGATGGATGGATGGATGGGTGGATGGGTGGTTAGTGATGGATGGGTGGATGGATGGGTGGGTAGGTGATGGATGGGTGGATGGATGATAGGTGGGTGATGGATGGGTGGATGGATGGGTGGATGGGTGGTTAGGTGATGGATGGGTGGATGGATGGATGGGTGGGTGATGGATGGGTGGATGGATGGGTGGATGGGTGGTTAGGTGATGGATGGGTGGATGGATGATAGGTGGGTGATGGATGGATGGATGGGTGGATGGGTGGTTAGGTGATGGATGGGTGGATGGATGGATGGATGGGTGGGTGATGGATGGGTGGATGGATGGGTGGATGGGTGGTTAGGTGATGGATGGGTGGATGGATGATAGGTGGGTGATGGATGGATGGATGGATGGGTGGATGGGTGGTTAGGTGATGGATGGGTGGATGGATGGGTGGATGGGTGGTTAGGTGATAGATGGGTGGATGGATGATAGGTGGGTGATGCATGGATGGATGGATGGGTGGATGGGTGGTTAGGTGATGGATGGGTGGATGGATGGATGGGTGGGTGATGGATGGGTGGATGGATGAGTGGATGGGTGGTTAGGTGATGGATGGGTGGATGGATGATGGGTGGGTGATGGATGGATGGATGGATGGATGGATGGGTAGGTGATGGATGGGTGGATGAATGATGGTTAGATGGATGATGAGTGGGTAGATGATAGATGACTGAATGATGGACAGATGATAAATGGATGATGGGTAAATTGGTGAGGAGGGATAGAGAGATGGAAGGGAAGAGATCAAGGTGTGAACTCCTCAGTTCCTCCCCACAGGAACTCAAGAAGTTGGATGACTTGCTCCACCAGCTACACCGGAAGCAGCTGGCCCTCTCCCCGAGGCCAACCTTTCCAGTTCAGGGAAGGGGGTTTTCCCTCAGGGCCACGGGGGACAGCTTGCGTGTCCTGACCAGAAGCCACCTCCCTCCTCCCAATCTCCCCAGCTACAGCCCATGAGATGTCTTGTCTCCAGGTTTCTGGCTGGCTTTCCAGCTCCCACGGACTCAGAATCTTATTTTGGACCCAATTCTACCCCGTGCAGAGGTTGTTGGAGTTCTGGCAATATACAGAGTCCAGGCTTCACCACTTATCCACCCACCCACCCATCTATCCATCTATTCATCCAGCCACCAAGTTTTGGCCACCCATCTATTAATCCTCCATCCATCATCCACGCCCCATCCACCTGTCGGTTCGTCCATCTGCCATCCACTCACCCACATCTCCTCAGCATCTACCCATCCGTTCTCAGCTGCCCTCCGGTTGTTCAGCTCTCTGGCTCACCAGGACCTGGGTGAGTGAAGGGGTTGATGCCTCTATGAAGCCCTTTGGCACGAAAGATGGGATCTGGAGATCCAGATGCTTTCCCTGTCTTAGGTGGCCATTTGGGAAGTGGATTCCATATCGGGGAGGCCTCACCTTGGCTGGTCTTCCTGCTGTGTCTCTGGGCCCGAGTCCTGTATGTGCACCAGGCAGGCCCCACGAAGGTGAAGCCATTTCTGAGATTCTGCCAAACCAGGGAACAGGATCCTCAGGTACAGAGACAGCCCTGCTCATACACTTGCTCATTCATCCCCCCACCACCACTCATTTGCTCGCTCATTCATTCCCTCATTGCATCAGCGTTGCAACTTCCTTCAGGGCTGGGCTGGGCCCCCGCTCTTCCTCTTGGGCTCCTGTGGTTGGGTCTGAGTCAGTCCTGTGGCAGCTGAGGAGGAGGTGAAAGAGTGAATGAGGTGCAGACAGTGGAACCAGACAGTGTGGGTTTGACCTGACTGTCGTGCATGGTAGATGAGCTCTTGGACAGGTTGGTTCACATCCTGCCCCCACCTTAACTTTTGCATCTGCAGAAGGGGAACAGGCACATATTCCTCCTGAGGCCTCCATGCAGAGCCATGGACCCCACACAGACCTGCTACGGGGGCCGTTCGTCTGACTATGGACAAGCTGTCGAACTTTTTGAAGCCAGGCACCCCCAATCCTGCCCCAGGCCCCAAGGCAGGCCCTGAGTCTTAGAAATAGCCAAGAAAACCAGCGTGGCACAGCTCGGTGGCTCATTAGTGAGAAGAGAAGCACCTTGCTCTCCAGGAGTGACCACGGCTCCTCCATGCAGGAACACAGTGTGTGGTGGTGTGTGTGTGTGGGGGGGCATAGTCCTGCCCTGGCCACAGGAGCTATTTTCTTGGGGAAAATGAGCACATGTGAGGGCTTAAAGGCACCCCTCCCCAAACCTCCGTCCATTCTCATCCCTAAAACCTCTTTCCACCCTCAGTCAGGTCCCAACAGCCTCCCCTGGCTGTGAATCAGAGCCCAGCCTGCCACTTTCACACCTGGGAATTGGATTTGAAGATAATGAAAATTTCCAAGGGGAAATATGCTGGCATGGTGACCACAAGTGAGGCCACGATGGGGCTGCCTCCGGCCAAGCCTGGTGGGGCTTCTTAAAGGGACCACCCTGGCCTGTATTCTCTCCCTCCCTCCCTCCATTCCCTCCCTCATGTACAGAACAACACAATAGTAAAAGCAAATGTGTGTAAATTTCTGGGCCAGCATGATTCCACCTGTGCTAAATTATTCTATTTTCTAGTTATTTAGTTGTTTTTCAAGTTACTTTTCAAATAAGCTATTGAGTCTTTGCCCAGGGCAAGCCTTGGACTAGAGCCCACCCACACCCGCTGATGCCTCGGGTCCAGCTGAGGCTGTGGGCATGAGCCATGGCCTTAATTTGTTGCTGCACCTTAGACTCGTTTCAAACCAACTTGTGATCTTCCTGAGACTCATCTCCAATTAAGCTCTAGAAAATGGGAAGTGGGGTTTGGCTCAAGGGTAGGGTGGTAGCCTTGAGCTGAAGAGCTCAGGGACAGCATCCAGGCCAAGTTCAAGCCCCATGACCCACACACACACAAAAGTCTCATGGACTTTAGTGCCCCGGCTGGCTTTAAGCCATGATCCTCCGATCTCAGCCTCCTGAGTAGCTAGGATGACAGGCGTGAGCCACTGGCACCCGGGTTACATAAATGTCCTTTATCAGGTTCAGGGTGGTGGTTTCATCTGCATTCTGCCGGGGTCCTCTCTGTATTACTGGTGGGGGTCCTGGGAGGTTTCCTTTACCCTGTTCCTGTGCGAGAGTGTGTTGTTGACTCCTTGTGTGTGTGCAGCGGGCCTGCAGTTTGAGCTCGGGGCTTCATGCTCCCTCTTAGCTTTTTCACCTAAGGTTGGCGCCCTACTTCTTGAACCACAGCTTCATGTTCAGCTCTCTGCTGGTTAATTGGAAATCACCCACCCAGGCTAGTTTCAAACTTAGACCCTCGGATCTCAGCTCCTGAGTATCTGGAATTCGACAGGCGTGAGCCCCAGTATACAGCCACACAGAGTCTGCACCCCAGGAACATCCTCCATCCCGTGAGGGGGTAAAGTTTGTCTCCTACTTTCTGAATCCCATTGCCAACAGCTGTTGTCTTTAGGACAGAGCCAGCACAGGATTTGGAGAGGGCACCCCATCTTCAGTCTGGACCAGCCAGTTCCCTAATACCACAGCCACCACGTCCTCACCTGCCAAGCTGGTGTCTGTGCAGTTGTGGGTTTCCAGCTTTCCCCTGGCGATGCTGGGGCCCCAGAGCCAGATCGTCAGCCCCCCCCCCCCCCCCCGGAGCTGCTCAAGCTCCCTTCCCAATCTGATGGATCTCCCAAGGCAAGGCCCCTTCCATGTGACCCTCTGCCCGCCACCCCAACCCAGCGTCTGGGCCTGACTTTCCATGCTGCCCTGCTGGCCGTCCACAGACGTTCCCAGCTGGTCCCAGCTGCTCTCTTTCCCCTCTAATATGTTTATTCCCACTCATAAATCCTGCAGGCCAGTCAGGCTGCAGTGCGCATGGCTAGTAAATACGGAATCTGTTCCTCAGCTCCAAAGGGCGTGAATGATAATGCTGTCTTGTCTCCAGCCGTGAGGCCCTCTGCCACCTTCTTTGATTCCTTAACCTTGCTGCCGGCCTGTATGGAACTGGACTCCTTCTCCCGGTCCATCAAACGTGCATTTCCAGGAGTTTATTAGCATCCTCCCTCCCTCCCTCCCTCCTGGCAGGGCGGAGCTGCGGCCAGGCCTGGGGAAGGGTGACCAGGACTTTCTCTCCTGTCTGCTGGAGGTGGAGCAGATCTCCACAGAGGGCCTGCCATAACCGATTCCCTTTGTTGTGTCGCCGTCTTCCCTGGGGCTCTTTAGTGGTCAATGTACTCTGGGATGACTTGGGGACAAAAATCCAGTCTGGCCCAGACAGTAAATCTAGCCTCCATTCAGACATGCTAAATGCAGGCTTTCTACCTATTGTCAAGGGCTCTCTAGCAGTGCCACCCTGCAAGGGCGTGTGTCAATAAATTACTCCCCGCTCTAGACCCGCTGCCCTGCCCGGATGCAGAGGGCTGCCACCGCCCCCAGGGGGACAGGAGCCCGTCACCTGAGCTGGGCAGAAACCCCCGCCTGGACCTCGGGTCTCAGCGTTGTTTGGGAGACATTTGCCACGAGAGAGAGAGGCATAGCCACGCTTTCTTGGTCTGAGGTAGAGCCTCATCCTGGTCCAGGAGACTCAGGGTGCAGGCCCTGGCTCCCCATGCACCTCCTCATACCCTGGGGAGCCCCACTGACCCCCTCCTCAGCCGCAAGCTGGGCGCAGCAGAGGCACAGTGTGTCCAGCAGGAAAGAGGAAGGGTCTTTTTCACAGCATCCTCTAGCGAGCACTTCATTGGCTGGGAGTGGGCCTCCACGACCACTTCTGACCAATCAGAGGCCTGCATGATAGATTCTGGTCACTTGCCCCATCTCGGGCTGGGAGACTGGAAGTCTCACCCAAAGGAAGGGGCAGCCATCTTCCCAGGGAGTCTGGGCCATGGTGCCCAGAGGAGGGCGACTGGCAGGGCACAGAGATCCAGCTGTGGTGTTGAAGCAAGGCCTGAGAGACCTGGGGTCTATAGCTGTGGTATCACACCTATGGCCACCGGGGCCCCCACTTAGGAGGGGTCCCCATGTTTCCTTTCTCCAGGAGAGACTGTGGGGCAGGCTCACCAGTGTGTTGATGGCCTGAAACCTCCAGGGTGCAGCTGCTGCAGAGGTGGGGCCCAGAAAAAGGACTGCAGCCTCAGCAGATGCTTAAACTCTGAATTTCAGGCCATGGCCTGTGGAAAGGGGGCCATGGGGTGTGGCCGAGTCCTAGCCCCGGCCCCCATCTTTCTGACTGCCCAAAGCATGGCTTGGGCATCATCAGTCTCCCAGCTGATGTTGCAAACGTGGTGACAATGTGACACCATTGTGACGTTCCAGGTAACAACTTAAGTCAGCCCTCCGCGCTTCCTCTGCTTCTCCTGCCTGAGCCCACGCGCAGTGGGCCGTGAGTGGGGGCCCCCGTCTGCAACGCCCACATTTAGCTCTCCGACTCCCCCGGTAGCAGTCTCTGAGGTGACTGGCCTCCGTCCCGGGGCTGGGGGGTGCACCATCTGCTCCTTTCCACCCTTTGAACCTCCGCCCATTTCCCACCTCTGTTGTGAATTCTTAGAAGTTCTTTCTATAGAAGTGTCATCTTCCACTTCTTGGGGCCCGGGGTTTCCTGTGTCTGTGGCAAACTCCGCCACAGGGCTTGGGTTTTGTGTGTTGGTTTAGTCCATCCTTTCTGGCTGTGCAGAAGTGGTGTGCATTCTTGATCTCACTTTGGGTCTTGAACTTAAGCAGAAGTGCTTGCTCCCTTTCTGCAGATGTGATGAGAGGCTCCCTGTGTCTCAGTTGCCTTGGTAAAGCTGATGTTCCAGACTCACAGATTTATGGGTTTTTTTCCTCCTTTTCTCAGTCTTCAGATTTTTTTTTTTTTTTTGGTAGGTCATGGGGCTTGGACTCTGGGCCTGGGTGTTGCCTGCGTTGCCTCTGAGCTCTTCAGCTCAAGGCTACTGCCCTACCCCTGGAGCCACAGCCCCACTTCCTGTTTTCTAGTGATTGATTGGAGATAAGAGTCTCATGTTCTTTAGTGTCTGGGCTGGCTTTGAACTGCGATCCTCAGATCTCAGCCTCCTGAGTAGCTAGGATGACAGCCCTGAGCCACTGCGTCTGGCTTACAGATTTATTCTTAAATTCTGTCTCTACCAGGTCTGTGTTTTTCTTCTGTCCCACCAGTCTACCTGTTCCTGCACAGATACCACATCATTTGCTTTTGAAAATACTGGGATTTGAACTCAGGGCCTTGTACCTACTAGGCAGGTAATTGCCATTTGAACCACAATACTAGCTGTTTTTGCTTGAGTTATTTTTCCTTTTTTGTAAGTTTTGAATTGTTACTATAAAGATGATATACAGAGGGATTACAGTTACATAAGTACTTTTTTTGGACAATATCAGCCCTTTCCTTGCTCTCTCCCAGTTTTTCCCTTCTATTCTCTCCCACAAGTTGTATAGTTCATTTTTTTTTTTCTTGCCAGTCCTGGGCTTGAGGTCAGAGCCTGAGCACTGTCCTTGGCTTTTCTCAAGGCTAGAGCTCTACCACTTGAGCCACAGCACCACTTCCGGCTTTTTTAAAATTTATGTGGTACTGAAGAATTGAACCTGGGTCTTTGTGTATGTTAGGCGAGCACTCTACCATTCTTGAGATGAAGTCTCAAGAATGTTTTGGCTGGGCTGGTCTCAAACTGCAATCCTCCCTATACCAGCCTCCTAACAGCAAGGATTGCAGGCATGAGCCATTGCACCCAGACCGGAGATTTTAGTATTCATGGCTCAGCAATCTTTCTGTCGGTTATGTATATATCCAGACACAAGCTGAGACCAGACAGGCAGTGCTCACGGGGCAAGGACAGACTCCACCACTTCACAAGCTGGCTGTGAGGACCCAGATGCTGGAGCAGAGGCTATTCAGGCCCTGCGCCCCTGCACCTGGAGGTCCCCGTGGGCTCCACAAGGCCCACAGCACCTTCTCCTTTGCTGGCTGGTCATCAGGTGCCTGGCACAGCCGGCCTCGCGTGCTCAGGCTGACATCGAGTGTAGGAGCTTTCATCTCTTATTTCATCAGCTGTCTTCTGGGTTCCTGCAGCCTCCTGAGTAGCTAGGATTACAGGCAAGAACCACCAGCCTGCCTGCCACACAACGGCTGTTTTCTGGTCAGAAGTCATCTCCTTCATTGGGTCTTATGTCCACCAGCCTGACTCGGGGGGGGGGGGCAGCTGCCAGAGTCAGAACACCAACTCTGGGGCCGTGTTGGAAAATGTCTGCCAGGATCCTAACCCACTCTCCTCTGCTCTGTGTCTCTGGTTGCACTGGGACAAAGCCCTTCTTCTAACCCCTTTCTTTGGGACTGTCCCAGCACTCCATCTTCAAGTTCCTCCTCCTTTCTGCATTCTGTCGGTGGTTCATTCTGTTTCCATCTTTTCTCCCGCAGCGCTGTCTCCGTTGCTTGTTCTGTTCGTGGAATGCAGATTCGGTGGTGAAACTGGGCAGTCGCAGTGAGCACCCCCCCCCCCCCGTCCTGTCCTACCCGTGAGTGACTGGTGGCTGCTGGAATCTCCAGCTGCCATTGTGGGGCGATTTTTCTTTGACTTATTTCGGGGTAGGGGGTCCCCAGCTTGGTTGTCACCTGCAGTTCCAGTCCAGCTTCATTCACTCCAGGGGCTTTTCCTTCTCTCACAAGAACTGGCATGAGGCAGTCTGCACATGTACAAATTGTACCCAGCAGAAACTGCTTAGCCAACCCCAGCAATGGGTACAATTTCCCTTAGACAGAAATGAAAGTGAATTTTCCAGAAACTCAAGGATCCCTCGGCAGCCTGTACCTATGGTTTGAAAACAAAACAAAACAAAAAAGTGTCTTATAAATTTCTTCCCAGGACTTTAATGCTAGCAGAAAGAGCCTCATTGGAAGGGGTTTGGGGAAGATTTTTTTCTTTTTAAATCTCATCAACCTTCTGCTTGGCTAAAAGGATGCAAAGAGCCTGAAGCAGAGGGTAGAATATCAAAGGCTCTGGCCTGTCCCTGCGTGGGGTTTGCTGAGCCCCATCTGGACTCCCCCTCCCCCGCGAAGCCTCCCAGCTAGCCTGCAGTGGGGGAGCTGGAGGGCCCCCCTTCATAGGTCACCCGATCTGCTCCTCCTGCCCCCCCTCCTGCCCACCTCGCCCACAGCCCGCTTGGCTCAACCCCTGTCCTTCCTGACTGAATGAGGTGCAGAGAAATCAGCAAGGACAAGAGCATACCAATCCCAGTCAAACTTGGGGTGTGGACAGGAGCTCACCAAGGTGCCACCTTCCCCATGGCCACCAATTAGTGGTGGAGATGAGGTTCTGCTCCATCCAGGGGTGGTGCCTGTGGTGAGGAGGTGACAGCGGACGCCGTCCCTGGACTGAGCGTCACGTGGCAGCGAGGGCAGGGAAGCCCTGGGTCAGAGCCCTGGCCACAGCCTGGTGGGGCACCTCTGTGTGTGCCCTCAGAGGCGGGCTTGCTGAGCACCGGCTGGCAGCTTGGCCCTTTGTGAAAAAGAAACAGAAGTGAGCATCCTGGGGAGATGCCCAGTTCCTCTCACCGGCGCGTCCAGGACAGCGCCAACCTGGGTACAGCAGAGTGGGAGAAGGCTCGGGTGGGAGCGGTCAGGGAGTGCAGAGACAGGCCTGCGTCTGTGCCTGGTGTGTGTGTGTGTGTGTGTGTGTGTGCGTGCGCACACTCGCGTGCACACAAGGAGGTCTGGCATTCCCAGGGTGGGAAGCTGGGAACCCGCTCCTGGCAGCTAGTTAGCCCAAGGCTTGCCCTGGGCACAGCCAGTGGCGCAGTTACAGGCCACTAGTGTGGCAGCAGAACTCCCAGGTGCTGGACCAGAGAGAGGGCAGCCTGGAGTGGGTGTGGCCTGGCCTGGGTGGGTGTGGCCTGGCCTGGAGTAGGTGTGGCCTGGCCTGGGTGGGTGTGGCCTGGCCTGGCCTGGAGTGGGTGTGGCCTGGCCTGGAGTGGGTGTGGCCTGGCCTGGGTGGGTGTGGCCTGGCCTGGCCTGGAGTGGGTGTGGCCTGGCTTGGGTGGGTGTGGCCCGGGGCTCAGGCCTCAGAGCCATCCCTGGTGGCTTTTGGCTCCTGTGATCCTGGCTGTGGTTTCGGCTCAGTCGAAAACAGAGTTGCCATTCTCCACTTGTTTATTTTCCAGAGTAAGGATCGGAGGCTCAGGGAAGCGGGGAACTTTCCAGAAGCACAGGGTGAGTTAGAGGCTGAGCCAAGATTAGGCTCCTTCCCCCTCTGCGGCCTCTCCAGGCCCGGCAGTCACTGGGGCGCTGGGGGGGAGGTGGGACTGGGGTGTGGGGCGGGGCTCCCCGTCCCCAGCAGGGCTTCGGGCTTCTCCTAAAGGCCTGGGAGATGGCGCCTCCGTGTGGTCGTGTCTGGAATTGCAGGAGCCAGAGCCTCCTCGTCCCAGGCCACATCCATCCTCACCCAGCAGCTTGGCCACTCCCCTGGGCAGGACCAAGGTGTGGGTGTGGCATTGACGATCGGTGGGGGCCAAGACATTGCTGTAGGCACGGCCTGCTAATGGACAGGGACTCTCTGGACCCCACAGAACATGGGTCCCCGTGGGCATGGCCCAGCTATGGGTGGGAGCTCGATATCATAGGACATGGTGTGGGCGTGGCCTCTGGATGGGTGTGGCCTCGGTGGCGGGCGTGGCCTTGGCGGTGGGCGGGAGCTCATCATAGGACATGGGTGTGGGCGTGGCCCCGACGGTGGGCGTGGCCCCGGCGGTGGGTAGGAACTCGACATCATAGGACTTGGGTGTGGGCGTGGCCCCGACGGTGGGCGTGGCCCCGGCGGTGGGTGGGAGCTCGCCATCATAGGACATGGGTGTGGGCGTGGCCCCGGCGGTGGGCGTGGCCCCGGCGGTGAGCGGGAGCTCGACATCATAGGACATGGGTGTGGGCGTGGCCCGGGTGGTGGGCGTGGCCCCGGCGGTGGGCGTGGCGGCGGGCGTGGACTCTCCCACAGAGAGGCTGCGACCCACACTCGTGGTCACTCTAAGGCTTGCAGAGAGGAAGCCCCCCCCCCCCCCCCCCCGCTCAGGTGGAGGAGAACAAAGGGAAGGGGCCATTTCTCCTGGACCATCTGGGAAGGTCACCAGGCTTTCTGACCCTTGATCCAGTCTTCTAGGACCGGGGGTGGTGGAGGGGCTGGCGAAGCTGGGACGGCTGCCCAGCTGTGGTGGTAGGGAAGGAGACGAGCAGAGAGGCTGGCATCCCCTACTCTTCCCCGCAGAAAGCAGGCGACCTGGCCAGCAGGAGGTGTGAAGCTGCAGGGCTGTCCTCAGCAGCAGGACCCAGCCGCCAGGATTCCATCAGCATCCTCATTATCTGCTGGCTGTGGCTCAGGCCCAAGGCTCTGGGCCTCTGAGCTAGGTCCTGGGCCCTGGCTTGCTTTTTTTTTTGAAACTAGTGAACGAATTTCCCCCACAGGTGCAGGAGGACAAAAATTCATCACCCAGTCTTTGTTACATAGAGATGGCCAGGCCACCTCAAGTCCCAGAAAGCTGGGGAAGGAGAGGAAAGTTCCCAGCCCAGAGTCCCATGCTGTTTCCTTTACTCCAGGTCTGCGGCTTGGTCAGCATTCAGAAATTCTGTCATTGGAAGATGGGTGCCAGTGTCTCACCTGTGACCCTAGCTACTCAGGAGGTTGGGATCTGAAGGTGAAAGTCCAGTAAACACACACACACACACACACACACACACACACACACAATGAATGAATGATTTTTCCCCCCTCATTCTAAGTGAATACTTTTATTCTCAATCCATATTTATAATTTGGGGTTCATTTTTTTAAACAGGGTTTCTAGATCATATAAATGTTTGGCCTCCAGAGTCCAGGCTGCCTGAGCTCCAGGCTCCCCCTACCCTCTGATCTCGGATGAGGCAGTGGCTGGGGGTTGTTGCCCTTCCCGTAGGGGCTTCAATTCAGACAGGATTTCCACCCTAAAAGAAGTGGAAGGGGCTGCAGGTGTTCAACCTCCTGATCAAAGAGTTTGTGGGACTCTGGTTCCCGCAGAGGCCCCTGGGAAAGGGGAGGGAGGCAGGCCCAGGAGTGGCAGGGCTCTGTGAAACCAGGTCAGACCAGACGGCAGGAGCAGGTGAGCCGGTGAGAAGGGTCCAGGCTGCCTCCCCTCTCTCCCCAGGGAGCTCCAATACCCACCTTTACCCAGTCTAAAACAAGATGCCAGAAGAACCTGGCCTGGCGTGGCACTGCTGGCCCACCAGAGGACTCCCCAGCCCCCTCCCACCAAGCCCTGGTGTCTGGGGTGCGTGGCTGCCCTGTGGACCTGTCCCCGTCATATGTGTCCATGTGGGAGCATGGGGACTCTGCAGCCAGGAGTGACTCAGTCAGAGCCCTGAGGGTCTTGGCCTCCACCAGTCATCCATGGCCAGTCATCGATGGGGTTGTCTGCAGGTTCGTCTACGGTCAATCCCAGAACGCTATCTTGTAGGAGAAATATAGGCAACGCCATCTAGGAATCTATCCATGGATCCATCCACCTATCCACCTAAGTGTCTACTTGTCTACCTGTCTACCTGTCCACCTGGCCATATGTCTACTCCCCCATCTACCCAGGAAGCTGCTCTACCAACTGCTTGCCCATCCACCACCCATTTCCCACCCATTTTCCCATTCACCCACCATCTACACACCTACATCCATTCATCGATACGTCCATCCCCCATCTATCCATGCGATTTATGCTCATTTAGTCACAATAATTTGGCGGTTATGGGACAAACTCTGGCTGCCTGGTGCTGGGGCCACAGGTGAGTCTAGCCTTGTCTTTGACTTGCCTGGGGAAGGGGTGCCATGGATCAGGGTCCGTGCAGAGGACAGAGCTACGAGGGGGATTCGGGAAGGCCTCACTGGGGAGAAGACCTTGGAGCTGGCTTCTGAACTTGGAGTCCAGGTGGCGGGGGGGGACGGGTGATCCAGGCCAGGGGATATAGCTCTGCCTTGGCGTCAGGGGACAGATGCAGGCGGTGGTGCCCAGGCTCTGACCTCCCGACCTCCTGGCTTCCTCCCCCACTGGGCTCAGGTGGCCTGTGGTCTGTGGAGGGCAGGGAGCTGAGTGGCCAGAGGACACTGACCTTCCACGTGACCCTTCAAGTCCCTCTGTCATGACACAGACACCACTGAGACAGGGTCTGGGGGAGAGGTGATCTGAACCTCCTGCAGCCGGTATCCACTTTCTCCATGACTGGACCATGTGCTCAGGCGGAGGAGGGAGACAGGAAGGAGGGAAAGTAAAAGGAGGAAGAGGAGGAGAAAGAGGGGGGAAGAAAGGGGGGAGCAAAAGGAAGAGAAGGAAAAGGAGAGGGGGCAGAAGGAGGGCAAGTGGGAGGAGCAGGAGGAGGGGGAGGAGCAGAAGGAAGAGGAGAGGAGGAGCAGGAGGAGGGGAGAGAGGTGGAGAAGGGGGAGGGGGAGGAGCTTCTATGTCATGGTTCTGCTGCAGCTCCAGGCCCCCAGTGTGGCTGCCATGTTGAACACATGACCCTTCTACATGCTCCTTCTACAGCCCTTTATCTTCTCAGGTGATGAGTCACCTCAAAGGTTGGCCCGTTTTTAATTGTATGGCTTGTTTCCTTATTGCCGGGGTTCAAGGGTTCTTTAAATAATCTGGGTGCAGCTCTTTGTCAGACATGTGGTTTGCAAATATTTTCTTCCAGCATGTGGCTTGTCTTTCTTTGCATTTTTAATGGAATGTGTCTCAATCAAGACAAGATCCGTAGTTTTGATGAGTACTACTTCTAAATTTCTTCCTTTCTAGAAAATTCTAAAAGAAGAAAAATGGAAGAAATTCTAGATTTGTTTTCCCCTAATACAAACCTTAAAATACGTGGTACTTTGGGTGTGAAAGAAATGCTTGTCTAGCTAGGCACAGTGGCTCACGCCTGTAATCCTAGCTACTCAGGAGTCTAAGACCTGAAGATTGCGGTTCAAAGCCAGCCCTGGCACTAAAGACTTGAGACTCATCTCCAATTAACCACCAGAAAACCAGAAGTGGCCCAGTGGCTCCAGGAGTAGGGTGGTAGCCTTGAGCTGAAGAGCTCAGGGACAACGTCCAGGCCCAGAGTTCAAGTCTCATAACCGACTGGAAAAAGAAGGGGGGGGGGCTTGTGCTGGCTAGGCAGGCGTTCTACCGCTTGAGCCACACCCACAGCTCCCTTTTGCTCTTTTCTCCAGTAGAGTCTCAACTTTTTTATCCAGTTTGGGACTGTGATCCTCCTTCTACTGAAGCCTCCTGACTAGATGGAGATAGACAGATAGACATTACAATATATTATCATAGAGGTGAGTGAGGCCCCAGCACACGGAGCAACAAGACCAAGAGGAGTCTACCCCCCCACCCATCTCCAGGCCCGCTGTGACTGGTAGCTTTTGGTTGGGTTCTGGGCATTGTTTCTGACACAGGACTCTGAGTCTGGCTGCTTTTTTTTCCTTATGGTGCCACTGGCATTTGGTTTGACCCATAGTAAAGTCACACTGGGGCCAAAGTCGCCCTTTCTGGAGCCCATTGTGACTCGTTTCTGGTGGCTTTTGAGTCCTCTCTGCGATGGGGGCAGGTGCCCTGGCACTCGGGTGCCCATGGAGTCTTTGCCCTTCCCCAGCCAAGAGCCTGCCTGGGTTCCTGCACCAATGCCGCCCTGGCGATGCCCCCCCAGGAGACCTGGGCAGAACTTCCAGAATTCTTCCTCTGCCTACTTGCTTCTCCTTAGGTCCTCGTCCTCAGAAGGCCGGGCAGGTCCTCCCTCTTTCCTACCCAGGCCTTCCCCTCGCCCTCCCCAGCGGTCACCTCCAACATTCCACCCACTTTTCCACACTTTTTTTTTTTTAATTCAGGAGGGCAAGTTCTCCCCAGTTCCTGTTCCTGCATATCCATGCCTTCTGCGTTATTAGTTTCTCCACAGGAGCACAGGACTCTCGACATCTCCCCAGGCAGGTTCCCTGGGGAGCTGGCTTGGGCCTCTGTCACTGGTTGCCATATGGATGGTGGAAGCTGCTATAGCTTCGCTTCACATGCCCCCTGCACCATAGGCCAGGTGTTAATGACTCTAGTGGCTCACGCCTGTCATCCTAGCTACTCAGGAGGCTGAGATCTGAGGGTCCCAGTTCAAAGCCAATTCAGGCAGGAAAGTCCATGAGACCCTTATTTCTGATTAAGCACTGAAAAGCCAAAAGTGGAGCTGTGGCTCAACAGGTAGAACGCCCGCCCTGAGCAGAAAAGGTGAACAAGAGTGCTGGGGCCCTGAGTTCAAGCCCCAGTACAGGCACCCAAAAAGAGGCTTGTGGGGGGCACCTTTCAAAGTTAGATCACGGGGACGTGTGCTTTGAGGACCCCTGCCTTGTCTTCCCTTTTGTGCTCCATGACAGCCAAGATGTGAGCAGGCTCCCCTGCCAGGGGCGGCGGAGCCCAGCGTGCGGGCCCAGTGTGCAGGCCACTCGTGCAAAGTTCCACAGCCAGAAGCCAAATGTCCCTTCCCGTGTTTAACTTGATCATCGCGGGCTGTTCTGTCCTGGTGGGGGACGCTGGCTGACCAGCTCAGCCTGCAATGTGAGATCCTCTCACCCTGTTCTCCCTCGGCTCTCGGTATTTTGATGCAGATGGTTTGAGCTTTAGTTTTTCATCTCCTGGTCCCAGGCCCTGGATTCATGCCCTACCTCCTGTCTGCACCTGTCCCCTGAAACGTGTCCCCCTCCTTGGGGTGGCGGCTCTTGTAGAGGAGCTTGGGCCCTTGCTAGCCAGGTACCCCCATGTGGCCTCAGTGCTCCCCTCTGTGGAGTGGCTGTGAGATCATTGGCCAGGTGGACTTCTTGTGAGACTCTGGGCCATGTAGCCTGGTTCCCTTGGCCTTTGGCTCCCTCGTGGAGTCTCTGGTAGGTCTGTGCCTTCGCAGGCCAGCAGGGAGCAGGGTTTGGTCTGGATCAAAGGAGCTGGCAGCAGCTGAAGCAACCTCTCCAGACTCCCCCAGTGCCATTGTGCAATCGCATTCCTGGGAGGAGGATCTGCTCTGGAGGGGTGAGAGCAGCCCAGACCCAGCAGGGCCCCCCGAGGAAATGCCTCCTTCATTCCTTCCCCAAGCTCAGCTGCTTAGCTGGGGCTGAGTCCCAGGAGCAGAGGGTGTGCTAGGAAAGTGCTGCCCCATTCCCTGTCCTCTCCCCTGGGGGAGATTCCTTTCTGCGCCCTCCATCACCACACAGGATGCTGGGAGAGGAAAGTCCAGGTGCCTGGGCTGCATGGGGCCTGTGTCGGGACTGGAGTGGCTCCAGACGTGGTCTGTGGTCACCATAGACTGTCCTAGTGAACAGTGGCCATCTTGCTGGCTGAGTGTGGGCACAGGACCTTCTGATTCCGGCCCCAGGAGGTGGGTTGCGGGGTCGTGAGCATGCAGGGGCAGGAGGAGAGGGGAAGGGGGAGCTCCATGTTGGTACCCTGGGCTCAAGAAGTGGGAAGAGGGTAGTAGGGGGAAGACCAGAGGCTCATGGCCCGGGCTGCCTGGCACCAGCGTCCTGCAGGCGCGTCTCTGAGCCTCAGTTTCCCCAGGTGTGGAGAGGGCAGGGCACTCGAGAGGACTTCTCCAGGGTTGCTGAGAGGATTGGGTGGGGAGCATGGAACTGCGGTGCACGCGAGGGTGGGGGGGGTTCTGCATTGAGAGGCCGAGATGGGCTGGGGACGCCCAGGTTTCAGGCCAGGTGGACCTGGATTTTGCCTCCAGAGGAGTGGCCCGTGAGAGAGCAGAGCCAGGTGGGGCCCAGCCTGGGGATGGGGGCTCCCGGGAGTAACAAGGAGGAAGCAGTGTGGTGTCCCTGCCCGCCCAGGCCCAGGACCTGCACCCTGCCACTCTGCGATCTGTCAGGACCGCTCCTCTGTCCAGCCATTGGCCAGGAGAAGGAAGAGAAGCGGCCAAGGACATCAGAGCTACCTGCTTCCTGGTCCAGGATGGGAGCACTGTGACACGGTGACAGGGCCCAGCTGTGACACTGTTCCCTGATACAGGTGAGTACCGCGGCCCGGCAGCTCATCACACATCACCCGTTGACCGCCCTCGTGGCTACGCCTTATCTAGTGCGGGTGGCCTGGGCCACCGGTACAGTCCTTCCCCGCAACGGTCACTACCACCAAGGACAGAGTGGATTGTGGGGAATGCCAACCCAGCCTTTGTGTCCTCCCTGCTGTCCCTGACCACAGGAATTCCTCCTGCACACCTCGGGGCTGGAGCCTCGGCCGAGCAGACCTCACCCCCCACTTTCCAACGCCTAATTGCTGGGCTGTGCCTGGGATGGGCCCAGACCCAGCCCCGGGCCTGCCAAGAGCTTCCCTGATGGTTCTTGGCTCAGGGCACTCCCGTGGAAGCCAGGGGTGACCCTGTCCCCGTGCCTGTCCCCAGTCTGTCCCCCAGCCTCTCCCTGGCAGAACCAGGAATGACACCTAGCCTATCCCCAGCCTGTCCGTGGCAGAAGGCTGACCAAAGCCCCAGTTTGGAAAGTTGTGTTCACATTGTACCTTCCTCCGTGTCGGGGGGGCTCTCCAGCCCTCTAGCTGCCCAGTCAGGGATGTGGGCTCTTCATAGAGCCCTGCCCTTCCTTCTGGAAAGATCCCTACTGAAAGTGGAATTGCCTTGCCTGGGTCTGAGGCGGGGCGCACCCTGAGAAAGAATGCCCTCACAGAACAAGCTCCTACTTGGTTCTCCCAAGTGGCAGCTAAAAGGGAGAAGGGGAGCCATCTCTGATGGAGGCTGCCTAAGGGGTGACACAGGCCAGGCTGGGAGGGGGTGGCCTCTGCCCTGCATCTCCTCTAAGACAGGGCAGGGCAGAGTGGTAAGAAAGTGCCAGACCTGGACTGGTGGATGGTGAGAGGTAAAAAGGCATCAGATGCTTTCAGAGAGGATGGCTCCCTTCCTTCCCTGTTCTGCACCCCTCCCCACCCCTGGCAGACCTCTGTGCCTCAATTAAGGGGTTCAGTCAAATTGCCTGTCCTCCCGAGTGGCAGTTGGTAAACGAGGGGACCTCTGCCATCAGATCCATTGGTATGGGCTGCCTGCTGCTGAGGTGGGGAGGGGAGAGGGCCAGGATGAGCTAGTAATGTCTGTCCTGGTGCCTGCTTCCTGGGGATGCTGTGTGGGCCTTGAATTTGCTGCTGCCTCCACAAGGTGAAGGCAGGTGAGTCAGGGTTTGCTGCATGAACACATAGGCCTCCAATCTCAAAGGGACTGCCTGCTGGGGACGCTGGGGTCCCGGCAGTCTGCATGGCATGGTGGCACCAGATGTCGGGGTGGAACTTTTCATAGCTGCCATGACCAGGGCTCTGCTCCTTCAAATTCACAGGCTGAGGTTCTAGCTCCCGGCCCCCCAGAGCGTGACTGGAGACAGGCCCTTTGGGGGTGTTGAAGTTACTGTGAGATCCTCAGGCTGTGTCCCCATGGGAAGAGAACATCAGGACAGACACACACAGGACCCTGATTTCCCCACAGGGGACAGGGCAACCCCCAGCCCTGCTCCTGTGCCCCAGCTTCAAGGCGGTGTTGAAGCTGGGTCAGTGGCAGGGACGCTCAGATGCCTGGACTCACCCTTGGGGAGGCCACCAGGCCCAAGCTGGGAGGGTGCTGGGGACAGGGAAAAAGCTGGCAAGACCCAGAGGCGCGGGTGTCTGGCATTCGAGGGCGCCACTGAGACAGTGTGTGCCAGGGCTCAGTCACCTTCCATTCTCGTTTCAGAGCAGGGCATGGATTGCGAGGTCACAGCTGCATGGAGGGCCTGCCTCCCCTGCAGACCCACCTATGCAACGCCACCTTAGTGTCCCCTTGGTGTCAGGTCTGGGACCTCAGTCCAGGAAGAAGGGCACAGCCCATGGGCACTCTTCACTGCCGGGTGCCTCATCAGATGCCTGCATCGTCCACCTGTGGCCAGCTATGGGGCTGAAGGCACCACATCGGTCCCCAGAGGTCACAGAGTGGCTTGGTGGCCACTTTTGGGACTGCAGATGGGATTGGTGTGGGGTGGGGGTTGTGGTGATGGGGTTGGTGTGGGGTGTGGGGTGGGGGTTGTGGTGATGGGGTTGGTGGGGTGTGATTGGCCGGCAGTGCCTGGACCTTCCCTCATCCCTGGGTCTCTGTTCCCAGAAAGCCACTCCGAGGGGTCCTGGGGTCCTGTGCCCCCTGTGTGGCAGGAGGAGACACGCTCATTCAGAGCCAGCTTGGGGGTGGGGCAGGAAAGGAGATGGAGCAGGGGGGAGGGGGAGCCTAGGGGCGGGCAGTGCGGGTGAAATGACAGGCCTATGTGCCCGCATGAGGGCAGCACGAAGCTTATGCTGTATAATTAATATGAGCTAAAAACAAACAAGCCACGGCAAACAAGTGAGCTGGAGGGAGCAAGTCTGGCGCAATGGACAACAGGTGGGTGCAGTGGTTTCCACCCTGGGGCGGTGGGGGGGAGGAGTGGGGAGAGGAGAGCGAGCCGTGGAAGGAGGAGGAAGCAGGAGAGCTGAGCTCGGACAGGAAGCCAGCGCAGGGTGGCTTGGTAGGAAAGCTCCCGGCCGGCGAGTGCCGCAGGGCAAATTTGAAAGACCACATGGAGACCGCCGCCGCCCCCGGGCCCTGGGGCCCTGGCCAGAGCCCTGGGTCCTGATGGTCCCTCACAGGCCCAGGGACCCCCAGGTCTGGAGCCCGCACGTGTCCCACCGCTGTGGCAGTTCCTGGACCCTACTATTGAAGACTCCTGACTGGCCAAGAGGAGGCCATGCCCCCATGTGCTCTTTCCCTGAGGACAACACCATAGGTGCCTTCAGATCTGCGGTGAGTGTTGGCTCTGCCTCCAGGGCAAGAGGAGCACCCTTTGACCCTGTGTCTCCAGCAGTCGCCTGGTCAATCTGGGCACCATCTAACCTCAGAGTGGCCCCCACCATTGGGTGCTGACCACATGCTTGGCCCCGGAGCTCATGGGCATCCTGCCCTGACCTCAGCCACACACTGAGCTGTGCCTGGGCTTAGGGAGCAAGCACAGAGACCCCCCTGAACAACTTGGATTGTCTTTCTCAGAGGAGACTGCACCCAGGGGTAGTGGTACACATTTGTGCATCCATCCATCCATCCATCCATCCATCCATCCATCCATCAGTCCATCCATCCATCCATTCATCCATCTACCCATCCTTCCACCCATCTGCCCATCCATCCATCCATCCACCCATCAATCCATCAATCCATCTATCCCAGTCCATCCATCAGTCCATCCATCAGTCCATCCATCAGACCATCCATCCATCCATTCATCCATCTACCCATCCTTCCATCCATCCATCCATCTATCCACCCATCTATCCATCCATCCATCCATCCACCCATCTACCCACTCACCCATCCATCCATCAGTCCATCCATCCATCCATTCATCCATCTACCCATCCTTCTATCCATCTGTCCATCTATCCATCCATCCACCCATCCACCCACTCACCCACCTACCCAATCATCCATCCACCCATTGGTCCATCTTCTTCTTCTCACCCATTGTTAAGTGTGGCACTCACATACACAGCTCTCCACCAGCCCCCACTGATGTACCAAGGACTCCGTGAACAGGTGATTCTCCAGGGACCATTCATTAGTCGCGGAGTGGAGTGACATCACCCCTTCAGCCCCAGATGACTATTTCTTCTACAGAATCACAAGGGCATGGAGGGAGGCCCGTTTATTGGATGTGACTCCTTAGGTTAGACAGCTGTCTCCTTAGCTGTATAATCTTGGGCCAATCATTTACCTCTCTGTGCCCATTTCTTCCTAAATCAAGAGCATGAGTGACTGGATTGATGTAGAAATGCTTGCCATTGTGTGTGTACATGTGTCATGTGTGCACGCACGCCCACGCTGCTGCTGGGACTTGATCCAGAGTCTGGCACTCCACTCCAGGTTGGTGTTCTACCAGGGGAGCCACACTGTAGAGGCATGGGGGTTCATTGGAGAGAAGAGTCTCGCAGACCTTCCCCCCGGGCTGGCCTTGGCCTGTGAGCCTGGCAGCTCAGCCTCCTGAGTCACTGGGATGACAGGCATAAGCCACCAGCATCCATCCTGTAACAAGTGTCATGTTGAGTGTGGAACTGGCGCACCATGGCTGGTTCAGGAGATCGCCGCTTGTCCATGCCGTGGGTCTGACTGGGGCCCCCAGCCAGTGGCCCCGGGCCTTCAGATGGCTGCCACTGAGCAGTGCCTGGCCTGCCCCCGCCACGGGCTGGCGGCTGCCATGTGAGCTGCACCTAGAGGCCTGGACCCACAGCAGAGGATGTAGAGTTCCCTCTGCCCCTGAGGCGCCTGCCCACACCCACCTCGGGCACAGGTGCTGCGGTGGCAGGTGGGCAGCTTATATAGCGGAAGCACAGCACCTGGCAAGGCCCCGGTGCCCCAGGTGAGGAGCGCTGTCTTCACGATGCCACTTACACCCTCAGTTCCCCCCAAGGGTCACCTGATCCCACGGGCCCAGCCTGGATGCCTGGGCAGCTGGGACACTGGGCACAGCGCCTCCCCGTGGCAGTGCTGGCTTTGCACTCCACCGGCCAGATGCTGCTCGGTGATCCGTGTGTCTCCCCACCCCACTGTAGAGGCGGGCCGGCTGGGGTGGGCGCGGAGGAAGAGCGGTGTGGGCCCAGGGCAGCTCTGCTTCTCTCAGCACTGAGCTCCTGCACTCCATGGTTCTAGGCCAGCCCGGGCTCCACCCCAGGGGCTGGGAAGTCCCAGCATCCTGACCGACAGCCTCAAAGCTGCAGCAGGCCAGGCGGGGGCAGCCGGATAAGAGGGAGCCTGTCTCAGCTCCACGCGGGGCCCCTGGACCTGCCGAGCCGCTGCAGGCTGCCCTCCGCGGGCAGGCCCGGCCCCCACCGCCTGCTCTGTGGCCCTCAGGCTTATCTGTCACATGCAGGCGAGGGCTCTGAGGTGTTCGAGATGAGAGGAGAGAACGCATCCTGGGTCCCCACAGCAGGAGAGTGAGGCCTCCCTCACTGCCCACCAGAGCCCCACTTCTGTAGGCAGCCCCTGCCTCTCCCCTCTGCCCCCCCCCACCCCGTGCCAGCTCAACAGAGGGAAGGGAAGCCATGGGGCTGGGTGGGTGGCTGTCAGGTGGGTGACGAAGAATAAGTGAGTGCATAATCTAATGGAAGAGGGAAAAAAAGGACAGAGAGAGGAAGGGGGAAGAGGAGGTGGAGGCAGGGAAGGAAGGGAAGAGGAGGAGGTGGATAGAGAGAGGAAGAGGGACATGGAAGAAGGAAGAAAGGGAAGAAGGAAGGAGGGAGAGAGGGACACAGGAGGGTAGGGAGGAAGGGAAGGAGGGAGGAGGGAGGGACACAGGAGGGTAGGGAGGAAGGGAAGGAGGGAGGGAGGGAGGGACACAGGAGGGTAGGGAGGAAGGGAAGGAGGGAGGGAGGGAGGAAGGGGGCTGGGAGTGTGGCCTGGTGGTAGAGTACTTGCCTAGCATGCATGAAGCCCTGGGTTCGATTCGGCAGGACTACATACACAGAAAAAGCCAGAGGGAGCGCGCTGGCGCAAGTGGCAGAGCACTAGCCTTGAGCAAAAGAAACCCAGGGACAGTGACCAGGCCCTGAGTTCAAGTGCCAGGACTGCCAGAAAAAAAAAAAAAAGGAAAGGGGGAAGAGGGGTGGGATACAGGGGGGAAGGAGATTAGGAAGGAACAGGTCCACCAGAGGCTCGGGTCCCAGTCACCTGAGGGTGTCTCACCCTCACTTGGGGTACAGAGCCTGTGTGGCCAGCCCCAGAGGCCCTCCGCTTCTGGGGAAGGGAAGAGGCTGAGCAGAGGTAAAAGACACCTGAGCTCCCCTGCCCCATCCCAGCGGAGCTGGACTGGTTCCAAGCCAGGCCCCAGACCTGCAGAGCTGTTCCCTCTGGCTCCAGGGCGTGTCCCCCCCCCAGCCCCGCTCCCACCTACCCCGATCCAGGTTACAGTCCTCTGGACAGGAACTCCTCAGGTATGTCCAGCTTATGTAATGGGGGAGGCAGTGTTTACTCTCTGGCTAGGCTGCTTCCCAGCCTTCCCATGGGAAAGTGACTTTGCGGGGATAGGGAGCCAGCCCCAGGGGAGGGAGGGGGAGTGGGAGGGGAGGCCGGTCCACCCATAGCCTAGGGCTTCCTGACACAGAGGATTTGCCAGGGCCTTTATCTCTTTCCAAACAAAAAGCTCAAAGAAATTTTTGTTTCGCATGACCTGATTTTTTGATATACCTGGAAAATGGTTTAGAGGAAAGCAGATCGTTATCTCATCCAGTTCCCTGTTTGTGACCTTTGACCTCACCTCTTACCTGGTTTGCCTGTCGTTTCATTCATTCATCCTGCATCTAGCCAGCTGTTCACAAATAACTGCATCTATCCACTCATCCTCCCTCCATCCACCTACCCACCCTTCCATTCATCCATCTATCCATTAGCCCTCCATCAGTCCATCCACCCACTGATCCATCTCTCCACCCACCCATCTCTCCAGCTGTCTATGGTCCACTCATGCATCCATTCCCCCACCTGCACATTCGTCCAAGTGTCCATCCACTTAGCCATCTCATTCATCTATCCATTTATCCATCCATCCATTAGCCTATCTATCTAACCATCCACCCACCTACTTGTCCATCCCTGTACTCATTCATCTGTCCATCTGGGCATCTATGTTCATCTATCACTCCCCTTTTCAACGAGTCACCCTATCTGCCGCCTATCCACTCATCCATTTGACCACCCATTCAATCAGCCATCCCTCCACCCGCCTACCAATCCATTATCTACCCACCCTATTATCTACCCACTCACTCATCCGTCACCACCCACTCGTCTACCCACCCCCCTCAGTATCCACTCATCCACCTTTCCGACCGTGTCCTTGTCCATTTTCACCGCACAGGAAGCCCTAAAGGTAAGGGAGGCCAACCGCTCCCCCCCAGCCACTGGAAGCCCCAGTGGATTCCAGGAAGCCACTCCCATATGTTCAGTGATCTGGTCTTGACTTGGTGAGTAGTGGAACAACCACTGGGCCTGGGATCCCGTGGCCTGGGCTCGTCTCAGCACCACCATGGTGAGAATCAAGGGCTGTCTCAGAGCTGCCATTTTCTCTCCTGCTTCTCTTCTTTCTTGGCCAAACCTTTCCCTCCCTTGAGTATCAATGGCTTCATCTGTGAAATGGGACAGTCCTGGTTCTTATCTTGCATTGCAGGGCAGAGGAGAAAATATGCATGGTTGTGGGGGAGGGGTGGACTCACAGGTTCCAGAAGGGTTGACCCGGCTGGGCGTCTTGGAACGACTCTTCTTCCTGGGGAGTGTGACACTGGCGATGGGACCCTGATCCCCTCTCCTGACCCCCCAAATCCCAGAACCATTGATTGTGGCCTCAGGCCATCTGCTCTCACCAGTTCCCCACGCCTCACAGTGATGGAGCATTTGTGCCTCACTGTCCCATTTTCTGTCCCTAGCAGACATCACTTATCAATTGTCACTTTCTTCCTCCAGGGCTTAAAAAACATACTGTCTAACACAGCAGCTACTAACCACCCTTGAAACATGTACTTTACGTCTGAATCAGTTAAAACTCTACTGCTTGGGGCCAATAGCCCCATTTCCACTGTGCAATAAACGGCTGCACGGGGTTGGTAGGGACTGTCCTGCAGAGGCAGCTTACTTCAGGATTTCCTTTTCTATTGGACTGTGTCCCCATCAGCCAGGCTGCACAGCCTGTCTGGGGAGCTGGCGTGGCCAAGGACCCTGGGCACCTCCGAGGGCCACGTGGTGGTGACTGTTGTCAGGTCCTGTGCCTTCCTCGTGACCTGCTCTGCCTGCAGACTGGCCCGGCCTGCTTCTGCTCCTTCCCAGGATTTATGTCCAGACTCTTCCTTCTCAAGGTCACCTTTCTCCTTGTGCCTTCAGAGGAAACCAAGGAAGAAGTCCAGGCCCGCCTCGACTCACTCAGCGGGTCAGCGCCCCTACCCCCAAGCCTCTGCGCTTGCTTGTCTGTTTTCAGGGTTTCTGGGGAATGTCACCATCCGCCCCAGGCTGGCAGCTCACGCTCTGGGACGCGGAGCTGAGGCCTTTCTGGTTTCCAAGAGGAGCCTGCCTTCTCCACAGCCCACAGGAAAGCACAATGACCAGTCTTCCAGGAGTGGAAACTGGAGCCTCTGTGACCTCCACCGTCCCAGGTTGCCGTAGATCCTGGGTGTTCTGTCTCCTGGTCTCCAGAAAGTTCTGCGGCTGTTAGAGGGCGATGGCCTAGCACACCTAAGCAGGGAGGGTGGGCAGTGGACTCATGAGCGGGTTGGCGCCAGCAGCCAGGATGCAGTGTTCACTTCGGGATTAGGGGTTCCATTCGGGCTCAGGGTCCTGATTTGGCCACATGCTGAGTTGGAGTTTGAGTTGGGCACCATGCTGGGTGCGGGGAGGGGGTCACGGCTGCCTGGCCTCCAGCACACAGTGGGGTGAGGGGGGGAACCCAGGCCCGAGGCACCTGGAGCCAGGAAAGCAAAGGTCACGGGAACAATCTCGTCCTTTCACGCGGGTGCCCTGGCAGGGGCCGGCCCCGCGGCCCAATGCAAACAGGACAGTAGGAAGTTCCCACGCTCCCTGGCCCCGGGCGCTGGTGAGAAGGGAGGGCCCTGGCGTGCAGGTGGTGAGGAGGGCGGGCCTTGGCGGGCAGGTGAGCTGCCAGACCCACCTCCTGGCTGCACCTGCCCCATGTAGACCGAGAGCCGCCTGGCTGCAAGCTCTGACGTGCCCGTCCTTACCAGCCCCACCCATCTCCTCCATTCCAGGGAACAGAAACCTGAAGCCCAGAGAAGCCTGGTGAGCCACTGCAGCGCACAGCCAGCAGCGGAAGGAAGCCTGCGTTACACCAACTCCCTGAGGCGCTTGAGTCTGGTGACGCATTCCCTCAGCAGACCTACTGTGTGCGGAGGTGCCTACTGTGTGCGGGCATGCACACAGTCAGATTGTCTCTCCCTTAGGCAACAGCAGTTGAACACCAGCTATATGCAGGGCTCCCAAGCTTGCCAGTGAGAGCATCACACCGTCAGGACCCAGCCTGGTGCCTGGGCTTACACCTGGAAATCACAGCGGCTTTGGGGGATACTGGGCCTTCTGGACATGGCCACATAGCTGTTTCAGGGGAACTCGTCATGGCTGGGCTCCCGGCGGAGGCAGGAGCCAGGCGCCATCATGGTCTTCTCTGGGCTTCTTCCGCTTCTGCTTCCGCTGTGGCAGGGATCAGGAGACTCAGCACAGGCTGTGGAATGGGGCAGGGACCAGCCACCGAGGCCACAGGAGAGCCATGAACCAAGAGACAGGGTTGATCCCGGCTGTGTGGCTCTCAGCACACCTCACCCCTCTCTGTGCAAGACGTCAGCCATGTTGAGGGAACCCCAAAGTAGTGCTGTGGAGGCCCCTGGGGCAGGAAAGTGAGGCCTCTACCCCCGGGGCATGAGGCCCTCTTGGGGACAGGGTCTCGAGTCCCTCGGAGGCTTCACACGAGACTGCAGTCCTGGCCAACACCCTGAGTACAGCCCACCAAGATGGCCTCCAAGCCAGACCCACTCCCAATCGCTCCCAGACCCCTGGCCCATAGGAACAGCAGGGAAGGGACAGCTGTGGGTCTCAGCCATTGAATCTGTGATGCAGCAAGCATGTCAGGCCCGAGTCCAGCTCTGCTGCTTAGCACTGGGTCAGGTCACCATCTCTGGGCCTGTTTCCCCCTCTGGACAGCTGTGTGGAAAGCCAAAGGCGGTGTGTGGGGGAGGCTGGCTGGCTCCGGAGGCATCAGATATGGCTCCAGATCCTGCTGCCGCCACATTAGCCTGGCTGGAGGTGATGGCCACAGGGCCTGGGGCCAGTTCCTGCCAGTGGAGCCACCTCCAGACAGCCTGTGTCCCGCCCCCCCACGCGTCTTGGGGTTCCTTTGCTGTGGTCAAGCCTAACGAAGTGGACAGCCTCGGGTTAACACTTGTGTGGTGGTCGGATACTGGCGGCATCCACGTGACCATCTCAACCACCATCAGGTACAAAACTTCCCATTGCCGCAGTCCCCTTCCAGAACCTTCTCCTCCTCCCAGACTGAACTCTGCCCCCAGTAAACACCAACTCTCCAGTCTCCTCTCCATCCTTGCACCCAGTCTCCCTTCCTGACAACCCAGGGACATTATGTCCGTGGAAACTGTTGGTATGTGTCACCTGTGTCGCCTGTGTCACCTGTGTCGCCTGTGGCTGGCCTATGGCTCACCACATCCTGGCTCCTCCTGGGTCCCGGGAGTGTTCTGAAGGGAATGGCTGTCTTCCTCGGGGTGGCCCGAGGCAGGCCAGGAGTGGAGCTTATCTGCTTCTTCCCAGCCCCTTGCACAGAACTTGGCACCAAGCGAAGCTGACCCAAGATGTAGTTGCGGTAGAATTGAGTGTCAAGAGTCCTAATATCTGTGTTTGTGTGGTCCACCTTCTCTGAGTCTTGTTTTCTCCTCCCTGTAATGCAGATGCCAAACTACCATGCTTCGGAATGGCAGTCATGGGGCTCAGGCCCTGATTTCTTCCTCCTAAGGCTTGAACTAACAGCACTCCCCTCCCTGCCTGAGACCTGACCCCTTCTGCAACTCTGGGGGGCCAGATGTGGTGGGTGTTACAGTCATTTAGCATGCCACAGAATACTTTAATTACCACCCCTCTGAGATAAGGCCTGGGGCCACACATTCCACAAGTCCTGGGGGTACGTTCTTGGGGACCCAGGGCCCAGCTGACCTGCCCTGCCTCAGGAATGTGGAGTGACCGCAGTACCCAGGGACACAGGTGTAAATTTGCTTTATGCAAGTTGTCATTTCAGAGGCACACAAGAACTGCTCTGGTGGCTTCTAGCTCCCAGTTGTCCCCTGAGGCAAGTGAGGAAGTGACACCAGTCAGGGGCAGGAGTGCTGGCTTTGTGCCTGGTGGGTGGCCATGTGGCATCTAGTAGGTCACCTGGTGTCAGGTCCTGGGCTGTGGGGCTTGGGGAGATGGCTGGCATTAAAGCCTTGCCTTCCCTCCCCATCACCCCTCACATAGGATGGGGCTGTAGGGGTGTGGCCAGACCTCTGCTGGGTGGAGCTACGGAGAGGGGTGTGGCCAGACCTCTGCTGGGTGGAGCTACAGAGAGGGGTGTGGCCAGACCTCTGCTGGGTGGAGCTATGAAGAGGGGTGTGGCCAGACCTCTGCTGGGTGGAGCTATGGAGAGGGGTATGGCCAGACCTCTGCTGGGTGGAGCTACGGAGAGGGGTGTGGCCAGACCTCTGCTGGGTGGAGCTATGGAGAGGGGTGTGGCCAGACCTCTGCTGGGCGGGGCTTGGGGAGTGGCCAGAGAGTACACATCCTTTCCACATTGATTCATCCTGCTGAACTCCACACAGTTGCCATCTCTTGCCACCCACCAGGAAATGTTAACCAGCTGGTCAGCCACTCCTGCATCCCTACCCCTGGTCCAACACTGACTGGGGTTGATCCTCTCTTCTTGGTGTCCCTCAAGTCCAGGTCTCTTCCCTGGAGACCTCAGTGGTTCTCAGCCTCTGCCTTCACCTTTGCCACACAGAACCTGCAGGGTCCTGGAAGCCAGCCCCACTGTGGATGGACTCTGGTCACAGCTTTCTTGATGCTCCTGTACCTGGGCCTGCCTCCAGCTGCACATCTTTCCCTGCCCCAGGGCCTTTGCATCTGCTGCTTCCAGCGCTCGGAATGCCCTTCTCTCCATTGTCCGTGTTGCTGGTAATTCTCTCGCCTCTGCCACCTGTGGGAGTGCCGGGCTGATGGGGGAAACCTGGCTTTCTGAGTCTCACCCTTGAGCCTCCTCACAGCAGCCATCATCTTGGAGTCTTTCCCTATCAGAGTACAGGAGATGGGTTTGGCACACCAGTTCCCTGTTCCATGGTTTGTCACAGGCCTGGCTCCAGGTCACCCTCAATCCTTGGACACAAGAGCAACACTGTTCCCTTCCTCTGTTCCTATCCCTGCCCCCTCTTACCCTTCTTCTGCTTCTGTATGTTGTGCTGGTCCCAGGGCTTGAACTCTGGGTCTCAGGTTCTTGCTTAGTTTTTTTAGCTCGAGACTGGTGCTCTACCCCTCAAGCCATGCCTTTACTTTCAGCTCTGCTTTTCCTGCTGGTAGTCAAACTGTCTACAGTCTTCAGCTTCCGTGGTTAGGATTAAAGAAGTAAGCCATTGTTGCCTGACCTCCTCCTTTTGCGATACTCAGGTTTGAACGTGGGGCCTTATGCCTGCTAACCATTTGAGCCCAACTCTTTTTACTTGTTCATTTTCAGAGAAAATGTCACCTCCCCTGGGAATTGGCCTGACCCTTGGATCTCTTACCTATGCCTCCGTCCCATGTAGCACTACACATCCCTACCCCCAGCCGGCCTGTTTGTGGAGACAAGCTACACGCACCCCATCTCTTCCTCCTACTTTTTCCTCCCCCCCTTTTTTAAAAAGGAATTCATTTATGCTTTGTACGTAAATGGCTGTTCTCTAGCACAACCCAGACGGGCTTTGGGAGGGTCGCTGAGGCATGAGCTTTGTGAAGGAGGGTGAGGCAGAGGTGGGGCTCTGGCTTGGGCTGGTGAGGGCGTGGGAAGTCTGCAGGACTGTGGAATGTTGGCACGGACCCAGGTGCGAGGGGCTGGACCTGGCGCCCCCATCCTGTGCGCTGCACAGAAGGACCTGTAAGGTGGGGGTGCTGGCTTCCTCCTGCACCGTCTGTGTGACCTCCCACAGGCTGGCCTCTCCAGTCGGCCCCTTCCTCCAGCTCCACCGCAGGGACTTGCTGGGCCATCAGGGCTCATCCAGCCTGGGTGATCACCACAGCCTCCTCTCCCACCCATGGGCGCCCGCCACCAGCAGATGGAAGAAGCTTCAAAGGGGTCCATCCGGGGTCCCTGGCTCTCAGGTTCCAGTTCAAGGCCCCGCCAGGCCCTGTGGGTGCGGGGCAGCCGTGGCCTGCCCAGCCTGGGGCCCTCCCTGCTGAGGCCTGGGGCCACATGCCTGCTGCTCGAGTGCCTTTCACCAGGATGCCTTTGCGTGACCCCATATCACTGGTGTTGGGGGACAGCAGCCTAGGACTCCTAGGTGGGACCAGGGCAAAACTTGAGGAAGAGCCCATTAAATAAATGCGCAGGCCATGCCCTTAAACCCAGAGGAAGGAACTTCATTGAGGAAGAAAGCTCCACCCACAGAGTGGCCACGCCCACCAACATCCCACCAATCCGATGACCGCATGCACGAAAGCCCCACCCCCACAAGAAGCCCCGCCCCCAGAACGGCCCCACCCTTCTGTATTCTCTTCCTGTTCAGGGCTCCATGGACCTTTCCAGGGAAGGTGGGCTTGGGAGCCAGCACTGGATGGGGCTGGAAGCCAGGTGTCCAGGCTGGGCCAGGCCGCCTCTGCGCCTGCACCCCCATCTGGCGACCATGGTGGGCATCCTCTAGACCTGCAGCAGAGCTGTGGCAGAGTGCATGCCGGCTCTCCCCTAGCCTGGCTGGATCCCCTTAAGGACAGCGACCAGCCAGTGGGCCAGCGCATGAATAAGATGGCAGTCACAGCAAATGGTGACAGCTGCCTTGAGGGAGAAGAGGGGTGGAGGGGAGGGAGGGCATCCTCCATTGCTGGGTCCTGGCCAGGAGAGAAAGTGGCCACAGATGGGCCCCTGGAGGCCGCGTGTGGCGCCAGGATGGAGACACTCTGGCATGGCCTCTGGGATGGCCTCTGGGAGGGGTCTGGGAGTGAGGCCCTCACGGGGCAAAGCCCACAGTGGCAGCCGGAAAAGCCACTTGCCTTGGGGGGGAGCCACTGGAAATCACACGGCCCTGGGTGAGTGCTGTGGTCAGTGAGCACTCAGTGCGTAGCATGAGGGCACAGGGACGGCCCAGGCCACCCTGACCCAGGGGACAATGGGGCCCCACAGGCGCCTGCAGGCCACTTCCCCCGGGGGCTGGAGGACTGGCTGGGCAGGGCGGGCCCTGCTGGGTGCCACATCCGTGGGTGGCAATACTGTGATTCTCCTCACCCTGGCCCCCTCCTCCCGGGACTTCCTGTGTCCAGCCCTACCCAGCACACAGGACTCAAGTCCACCCCTAATGTGGGAGAAACTGGGTCCTGCAGGAGCTCAATGACTCGTTGCTGCCCAAACCCCTCCTTCGCTGCCTGCTTACCCCTCCTCCCCTCTCTCCTCCCCCCACCTCCATGCTGGCCGGTGGGTGGGGGTCTCTGCGGGTCTGTGTGGAATGGGGTTCTGAGGAGGAATCAGGGTGGGGAAAATGTGCTACAATCCATTAGTAATGTCTGCCACGCATGCAGGCAAGCCCGCTGCTTGCTGGCTGTCTCTCTGTCTGGCCTTGGACTCTGACATGCACCCAGGCCCTGCAGGATACATGACACCCTATGTCCATGCTCCAAGAAGAAGGGCTCAAGTTGCCATAGCACAGTGGAACGCAGCCTCCAGCACCACGTTCAGCTTTCATACGATGTCACACTGCTATATCATCTTGCTTTGGCTGCTAGGGAGCTCGGATTGGAGCTTCGGGCTCATTAAGGATTCTGCAGGAGCCCAGGGTGGACATTTCTGTCATCTCCTTTGTGTTCTTTATCCTCCCACTAGGCTTGCCTGCTATACAGCAAGCCGGACACAAGTTATCAACTATAAATAAAGTGAGAGCTTCCGTTCTGGCTCCCACTTGAGTTTCCGGGTGCATTTTTAAGCCCTTAATCAGCCCGGAGGTGGGGGGAAGTGGCCAAGTGGGGGACCTCCTAACGGAAGATGACATCACCATCAGCTGGCCCAGGAGGGCGGCCTGGCCCCCCGGCGCGGTGGACCTCAATGCCCCTTTTATGAGGGGTAGCCTCATACACAACTTGCCCGGCGGGGAATATCAAGTGGGGTTTTGTGGTTTTGCCCAGCCATGCAGCGCACACACACAGGCAGCTGTGGTCACCCCGCTTCCTCTGGCAGCAGACCAGCCCGGGGACACCTCCTCCCACCATGAGTCACTTGCATTCTGAACTCTTATTCAGGTCTCTTTAAAGAGACAGTGGCACACTCCTTGGGGCCCACAAGGAAAGGGCAAGGAGGGCCCCTGGTATTCCCCGGGCCCAGTGCTCCCCTCATCTGTGGCCCAGGAGGTAACAGGGATTCTGTGTCACGGTGTCATCCTTGTCCTTGGTCCCTTGCTCCTTGGTCTCAGTCACTGTGTGCAGGTCCCTCCCCCCCAAGGGGTTCCCTGGTTGCCCTCTGCCTGCCCCACGGCTGCTCCCCATCTTGGCTCCAACCCTGGCGCAGCCCCAGTGGAGGGGCTGACTCTGCCCCAGGCTCCTCCTCTCAGGGGAGCTCCAGATGGAGTCCAGCAGTGTTCTGCTCACCCATGCCCCCAGCACTGAGGACCTAGATAGTGTGTATAGGGTGTGTGTGTGTGTGTGTGTGTGTGTGTGTGTGTGTGCACATGCGTGCTGCTCTCGGCACTTGAACTCAGAGCCAGAATACTCCCTAAACTGTTTTGCTCAAGGCTGGTGGTGTTTTACCACTTGAACCACAGCTCTACTTCTGGCTTCCTGTCCGGGCTGGCTTTGAACCTTGCTCCTCAGATATCAGCCTCCTGAGTAGCTAGGATTGCAGGTGTGAGCCACCTCGCCTGGATACTTGAAGGAGAAATAAACAGGGGACAGCAGTGACCCCCCCCCGACCCCTGGCGCAGAATGGGGCAGAGGACAGGAACAGGCGGTGGTACCGGGCGGGCGGGTCCAGCTGAGCCATGGCTCAGCTCCAGGCTGGGTGCAAAGCAGTGGAATGTGGCCGCTCTGCCGCGTCCTGTGTGACTCACACTTTCGTTTTGAAGTTCCCTTTGTCGTTTTCCCCAGGGGTTACAGCTGGTCCTGCCAGGCCAGCAGGGTGTGGCCAGGGCAGGACGCCGGGCTGTGACTTTCCTCACAGCAGCCAGCTGGCTCCGTGCACAGCCCAGGCTCAGGGCTGGGGCTTTGGATTGGCAGGGTGTTGGGGAGGGGGCCCTCTCGGGGGTCAGGGGCCCAGGTTTGCATATTCACCAGGTCAGAGTGCGCTCCTCCACTGGGCCTGGGACAGGGCTGGACACAGAGGACTGTGGTCCATCAATGCCCCATGGACCGAGTGCTGTCCACCCCCAACCCTGAGCCCCGCGCTGCGGTGGGAGCAAGCGTCAGCTGCTGGATGCACGCTGCTCCTCTCGGTGGTGAGGCGAGGGGGCTGTGGCAGGCCAGGCTGGAGGCGGACCAGGGCAGGGCCTAAAAATGCTGCACGCATTTGCTTGACAATGGCTGGGCACCAAAGACTTGGCACAGGCAGGGGACCCGGACTGAGGCCTGGCAGGGAGACCAGGCCAGCCCCCAGCCGTGGGGTTCAAGTGGGACACCCCAGGCCCCACCAGAGGAAAACGCAACGAGCACCACAAAAGATGACCCCCGAGCAGCCACAGTGGGTCCTCGGCCACTGCCCACGGGTCGCTGTGTTCAGGGACCACTGTCGCCAGCTCCTTCCTACTCCATGACAACCGGGGAGAGACAATGGAGATGGGTTGACAACCAGAACAACTGGAGTGGTGTGGAGGGGGCAGGGCCTCCAGTCCGGGGCGCCACATGACCTGTGTGCCTCGACCTCCCTGGCTGACCTCAGGCCTCTCCCAGCTCAGGAGCTGCGCTGAGTCCCCGCCTCCTTCCACGCCGCAAGTGTGGCCATGCTGTCGCTCTGCGTCTGCAGCTGAGAAAACCGAGGCTCGTCCTCCCTTCAGGGTGGCCTGTCCTCTCCCCCCCTTCCACGCTCCCCCACCCCATCCCCTCCAGGCTGGCCTTAGGGGCTGCAGACTCCACTCTACCACAGAGAGAGGGCTGAGAGCGTCCACGGCCGGGCACCGCTCATAGAAACATCGCAGGAAGAACACAACCAATTATGGTTTTATGAGGCTGAGCTGCCCCTCTGGAATTCCCTCCTATCCCAGCATCTCAGAGCACAGGGCTGGTGCAGGATTAATTAGACCTGAAGCCTAGGACCACAGAAAGTACCAGAAGCACAGGGCGAGTCCACTCTGCGCAAGCGCTGCCCAGAGGGTCCCTTCCACTGGCAATGGTCCCCTGGACTGGAGAGGAGACAGGAGGATAAAGAAGGCTGGCGAGCTGGAAATACTGCAGGGCTTGAGGCCAGAGGGACATGTGGAGAGATACACAGACCAGTGAGCACAGGGACAGTCGACAGGTGTAGGTGAGAGGGCACGTGGGTGGAGGGACAGAGGAATTACGAATTGGTGGATGCATGGAGGAAGGATGATGGATGGGTGGTTGGATAGACCGTAAATGGATAGGAATAAGTGGGTTGGCTAGACAAATGGTGGGTGGGTGGATGGATGATGGAAGAATGGTGAATGGGTGGATGGATGGATGGTAGATGGATGGATGGATGGACCAATGGGGGAGTGGATGGATGGTGGATTAATGCATGGCTCAGGGGGTGGATGATAAATGGACGGATGAATGGGTGGATGGATGATGCTGAATTGACTGATGGATGTTGGGCAGATGATAAGCAGTGCAATAAGCACCTGGGGCTGTGTCGGGCTGGGTAGGTGGCAGGGGGAGATTATTCTAGAAGGCATTGGGTGGAGCCAATGAGACCTTGTGAGTGGCGTTTTCACATGTGTGGCCTATGGCCTGGACCAACTGGAACAGCAATGGCTCAGGCCAGGAGCTGGGTCACACGCTTTCTCTGATCAGCTTTATCAGCTTCTCACCTGCGGTCTGGCTCCTGCCTCCAGGCCTCGGTTTCCCTGCTGGGAACATGATTTCTTACAGGATGAGGGGCTTTCTAAGGAAGGCAGACAGGGGCTCCCAGGCACTGTGGGAGGAGGAGAAAGCATTCTGCCTCCTGCCACTGCTTCTCCCTTGCCCCTCTCCTGGGCCAGTCCAGCCAGCCGCCATATAACGCCTTCCCTATTGCTTCGCAAATGTCTAGGTGTAAAACCAGCCCAAGAGCTAGAGCCTGGGAAGGGGGAGGCAGGCTGTGCCGGAGTGAGTGGAAGGAAGGCAGGTGGAGGGGAGTTTGTGGGGAGGCGTGTGAGGTGGAGGTGCCTGGAGGCACCTGTGTGGAGGCTTGGGGAGGGGAGGGGTATGGAAGGGAGGTGCATGGGTGGAGGTGCGTGGGTGGAGGCACGTGTGAGGAGACACGGGGTGGGTGGAGGCGCATGGTGGGTGGTGTATGTGGGGAGGAGCATGGGTGGAGGCGAGTGTGGGGAGGCGCGTGGTGGGTGGAGGCGCATATGGGGAGGTGCATGGTGGGTGACACGTGTGGGGAGGCGTGTGTGGGGAGGGGCGTGTAGGGAGGGGTGTGGAGGGTGGCGTGTGTGGGGAGGCGCGTGGTGGGTGGCACGTGGTGGGTGGAGGCGCATGTGCGGAGGCGGGTGGGGTGGAGGCTCGTGTGGGGAGGTGCGTGGGTGGAGGCGCGGGGTGGGTGGAGGCGCGTGGGTGGAGGCACGTGGGTGGAGGCAAGTGGTGGGTGGCACGTGTGGGGAGGCGCATGGTGGGTGGTGCGTGTGGGGAGGTGCGTGTAGGGGAGGCACGTGGGTGGAGGCACGTGGGTGGAGGCGTGTGTGGGGAGGCGCGTGGTGGGTGGCGTGTGGGTGGAGGTGCGTGTGGGGAGGCATGTGGGTGGAGGCTCGTTTGGGGAGGCGCGTGTGGGGAAGTGCGTGGTGTGTGGCGCGCGGGGGGCCGGCGTGTGGTGGGTGGTGCGTGGGTGGAGGCGCGTGTGGGGAGGCGCGTGGTGTGTGGCGTGTGTGGGGAGGCGCGTGGTGTGTGGCGTGTGTGGGGAGGCGCGTGGTGTGTGGTGTGTGTGGGGAGGCGCGTGGGTGGAGGCGCGTGTGGGGAGGCGCGTGGTGGGTGGCGCGTGTGTGGAGGCACGTGGGTGGAGGCGCGTGTGGGGAGGCGCGTGGTGGGTGGGTGGAGGTGCGTGTGGGGAGGCGCGTAGTGTGTGGTGTGTGTGGGGAGGCGCGTGGGTGGAGGCGCGTGTGGGGAGGCGCGTGGTGGGTGGCGCGTGTGTGGAGGCACGTGGGTGGAGGCGCGTGTGGGGAGGCGCGTGGTGGGTGGGTGGAGGTGCGTGTGGGGAGGCGCGTAGTGTGTGGTGTGTGTGGGGAGGCGCGTGGGTGGAGGCGCGTGTGGGGAGGCGCGTGGTGGGTGGCGCGTGTGTGGAGGCACGTGGGTGGAGGCGCGTGTGGGGAGGCGCGTGGTGGGTGGGTGGAGGTGCGTGTGGGGAGGCGCGTAGTGTGTGGTGTGTGTGGGGAGGCGCGTGGGTGGAGGCGCGTGTGGGGAGGCGCGTGGTGGGTGGCGCGTGTGTGGAGGCACGTGGGTGGAGGCGCGTGTGGGGAGGCGCGTGGTGGGTGGGTGGAGGTGCGTGTGGGGAGGCGCGTGGTGGGTGGCGTGTGGGTGGAGGCGCGTGGTGTGTGGTGTGTGTAGGGAGGCGTGTGGTGGGTGGAGGCGCGTGTGGGGAGGCGCGTGGTGTGTGGCGTGTGTGGGGAGGCGCGTGGTGGGTGGAGGCGCGTGTGGGGAGGCGCGTGGTGGGTGGCGTGTGTGGGGAGGCGCGTGGTGGGTGGAGGCGCGTGTGGGGAGGCGCGTGGTGTGTGGCGTGTGTGGGGAGGCGCGTGGTGGGTGGAGGCGGGTGTGGGGAGGCGCGTGGTGTGTGGCGTGTGTGGGGAGGCGCGTGGAGGGCCGCTGGGCTGCAGATGGCTGCTCAGCCTGCCTGGGGCAGCTCCAGGCTGAGTCACCACGAGTCACATCAGCCACTTCCTAGCACACATTCCTCTATCTGTGCCATGTCCGGAGTGCATCTCCCTGGAATCCCCTGGGCGCCTGCCAAGGGTGTGGGGACGCACAGCTGGACAAGCAAAGGACTCGGGCCCTGCAGCCCCAGCAAGAATGGAGACCGGGGCAGCGTGGCCTCCTGGGATGGGTTGGGCACCCACGAAACCTCCTGCCTCTGGGAGACTCCTGAGCTGCCACTCTGAGCCTCGGGGCACGTGCCCCTACCCTTCTAGAAGATGAGGGACGTGACTCCCGTCTCTGCCTCCCGGGCGCTACCCACAGAGGCCTGCCTGTGCTAGGGGGGCACGACCAGCTCTGGGCGCTGAGCCCTGGCTTGTCCCTGTCCCTGGGACGTGTGTGGTGGGATTTGTCACTTGTGCCCTTATGTGGAATCAAGCTGAAGTTGGGTGCTGCCTCACTGTCCACCCCAGGATGTGGGGTGACCCACGGCCGTCCTCTTGGGGATCTCCTCTGGCAAGGTGACAGCCTTCATGGGAAACCATTCTAGGCTGGAGGTGGCTGTGCTGGGGGCCCTGAGTGGAGCAGCCTTGGGGTGGGGGGAGCCTGGCGCACAGGGCGCAGGGCGGGCTGGAGCTGGTGGGCCGTGTGGACTCCCGGCCTGGCCCTCGGAGTCTGCTGTGGCCCGAGTCCTGGCCTCAGGAGGCCCACGACCCTGCACGTGGCTCCTCCACCCAAGCCGTCCTTCCACAGGCCTTGCTAGCTTCCGTGGATGTGGAAATGGACAAGACAAACCCGGCCCTGTCCCCGGGTCTCTGGGCTCCTCGAAAAGACTTCATCTCTGGCAGGAATTCGCAGGCACCCATAGCACAGTCCAGAGCGAGAGGAGGACTGGAGCCAGTGAAGGTGGAGAGAGAAGTGAGGGGTTGGACCCAGTTCTGCAGGAGAAAAACATGGGGTGGGGTGGGCAGAGGACCAGGAAGCGCTCAGCCTTGAGTTAAGAAGGAACCAGCGTGAGACCAGGGGCCACGCTTAGCTCGAGCCGTGATGACTGCTTCGTGAAGGCCCTCGGTTCTGGGGATGCAGAGACGGGGCAGACTGGGTCCCCTCCAGAGATGATCTGGCTAGGAAAGAGCCACATGAAGTCTGAGGCCTCCAGACGGAGGCTCGGAAGAGCCACCTTGGGGTGAGGAATCTGAGGAAACTCACTGGAGGACGGGGTGTCTGAGGGGAGTCCCAGCTGCTCAGCAGGCCAAGGGGCAGGAAGAGGACGAGCCTCCCACATGAAGAGACAGACGGTCTAAAGCTCCAGTGAGTGAGGAGGGCATTGACGCCCCACTCTATCCATCCATCCACCACCCACCATCCACCATCCACCATCCACCACCCACCATCTACCATCCATCCACCATCCATCCACCCATCCATCCATCCACCATCCATCCACCATCCACCATCCACCATCCATCCACCATCCATCCATCCATCCATCCACCATCCATCCATCCACCATCCACCATCCATCCACCATCCACCATCCACCCACCATCCACCATCCACCATCTACCATCCACCATCCATCCACCATCCATCCATCCACCACCCACCATCCATCCACCATCCACCATCCACCATCTACCATCCATCCACCATCCACCATCCACCATCCACCATCCATCCACCATCCATCCACCCATCCATCCATCCACCATCCATCCACCATCCATCCACCATCCACCATCCACCATCCATCCACCATCCATCCACCATCCACCATCCACCATCCACCATCCATCCACCATCCATCCATCCACCATCCATCCACCAGCCACCATCCATCCACCATCCATCCATCCATCATCCATCCATCCATCCATCCACCATCCACAATCCACCATCCACCATCCATCCATCCACCATCCATCCATCCATCCATCCACCATCCACCCACCATCCATCCACCCTCCACCCATCCACCCTCCATCATCCATCCACCCATCCATCCACCATCCATCCACCCATCCATCCACCATCCATCCATCCATCCATCCACCATCCATCCATCCATCCACAATCCATCCACCATCCATCCATCCATCCATCCACCATCCATCCATCCATCCATCATCCATCCATCCATCCATCCACCATCCACCATCCACCATCCATCCACCATCCATCCATCCATCCACCATCCATCCATCCACCATCCATCCACCATCCACCATCCATCCATCCACCATCCATCCATCCATCCATCCATCCATCCACCATCCATCCACCATCCACCATCCACCATCCACCATCCATCCATCCACCATCCATCCATCCATCCATCCATCATCCATCCACCATCCATCCATCCATCCACCATCCACCATCCATCCATCCACCCATCCACCATCCACCATCCACCATCCACCCATCCACCATCCACCATCCATCCATCCATCCATCCATCCATCCACCATCCACCCATCCACCCATCCACCATCCACCATCCACCATCCACCCATCCACCCATCCACCATCCACCATCCATCCACCATCCACCCATCCACCATCCACCATCCATCCACCATCCACCATCCACCCATCCACCCATCCACCATCCATCCATCCACCATCCACCCATCCATCCACCATCCACCATCCATCCATCATCCATCCATCCATCCACCATCCACCATCCATCCATCCATCCACCATCCACCCATCTACCCATCCGCCATCCACCCATCCACCCATCCATCCATCCACCATCCACCATCCATCCATCATCCATCCATCCATCCACCATCCACCATCCATCCATCCATCCACCATCCAAACATCCACCATCCATCCATCCATCCATCCATCCACCATCCATCCATCCATCCACCATCCATCCATCCATCCATCCACCATCCACCAATCCACCCATCCATCCATCCACCATCCATCCACCATCCACCATCCACCATCCATCCACCATCCATCCATCCACCATCCACCATCCATCCATCCATCCATCCACCATCCATCCATCCATCCACCATCCACCATCCATCCACCATCCATCCATCCACCATCCACCATCCATCCATCCATCCATCCATCCACCATCCATCCATCCACCATCCACCATCCATCCACCATCCATCCATCCACCATCCACCATCCATCCATCCATCCATCCACCATCCATCCATCCATCCACCATCCACCATCCATCCACCATCCATCCATCCACCATCCACCATCCATCCATCCATCCATCCACCATCCACCATCCACCATCCATCCATCATCCATCCATCCATCCACCATCCATCCACCATCCACCATCCACCATCCACCATCCATCCATCCATCCACCATCCATCCATCCATCCATCATCCATCCACCATCCATCCATCCATCCACCATCCACCATCCATCCATCCACCCATCCACCATCCACCATCCACCATCCACCCATCCACCATCCACCATCCATCCATCCATCCATCCATCCATCCATCCACCATCCACCCATCCACCCATCCACCATCCACCATCCACCATCCACCCATCCACCCATCCACCATCCACCATCCATCCACCATCCACCCATCCACCATCCACCATCCATCCACCATCCACCATCCACCCATCCACCCATCCACCATCCATCCATCCACCATCCACCCATCCATCCACCATCCACCATCCATCCATCATCCATCCATCCATCCACCATCCACCATCCATCCATCCATCCACCATCCACCCATCTACCCATCCGCCATCCACCCATCCACCCATCCATCCATCCACCATCCACCATCCATCCATCATCCATCCATCCATCCACCATCCACCATCCATCCATCCATCCACCATCCAAACATCCACCATCCATCCATCCATCCATCCATCCACCATCCATCCATCCATCCACCATCCATCCATCCATCCATCCACCATCCACCAATCCACCCATCCATCCATCCACCATCCATCCACCATCCACCATCCACCATCCATCCACCATCCATCCATCCACCATCCACCATCCATCCATCCATCCATCCACCATCCATCCATCCATCCACCATCCACCATCCATCCACCATCCATCCATCCACCATCCACCATCCATCCATCCATCCATCCATCCACCATCCATCCATCCATCCACCATCCACCCATCCACCCATCCACCATCCACCATCCATCCATCCATCCATCCACCATCCACCATCCATCCATCCATCCATCCACCATCCACCATCCATCCATCATCCATCCATCCATCCACCATCCACCATCCATCCATCCATCCACCATCCAAACATCCACCATCCATCCATCCATCCACCATCCACCATCCATCCATCCATCCACCATCCAAACATCCACCATCCATCCATCCATCCACCATCCACCATCCATCCATCCATCCATCCATCCATCCATCCACCATCCACCCATCCACCCATCCACCATCCACCATCCATCCATCCATCCACCATTCATCCATCCACCATCCATCCATCCATCCATCATTTATCCATCATCTGTCCTCCATCCACAATCCATCTGTCCACCCATTATTTGTCTATCCATTCATCTACCCATCCGTCCACCATCCATCCATCATCCATCCATCAACTATCATTTACCATTCATCATTTATAAATAATCTATAAATCCACCATCTATCTACCATCCATCCACCCACCTGACATCTGTTCATCTACCCATCCACCCATCCAGCCCTGCATCCATCCACCCACCCATCCATTCATCAACCATCATCCATCCCTCATCTATCTGCCATCCATTTATCCGTCTGTCCACCCATCCTGCACTGTGTACACAGTGTGCCTGGAACCCTCCTGGCCCTGGAGTGAGCCACGCCCACCGTTGGTTACTTCCTGACTCTTGCTCAAGAAAGCTGGCCGTGGCCGGACTCCATCCAGGCCCCACAGCCTGGCAACAATCTTCTGTCACAAACCCACAGGCCAGGAAGGCTCCTTCCTTTTACATTTGAAATTCCACTCATTTTTTCGTGTCTTTGCAATCACAATTCCTCCTTAAACATCAAAGGGTGCCACAGGACATTTTTCCTCCTCACAGTTTTGTATGAGAAGTTATGATTATTATTATCCCACAGCTCCAATGACAGGCTGTGCCCCATTCAGAGTCCCAAGATTGCAAAAGGAAATTCAGCTAATTATAGTTTGATAGAAATTACAGCCCTGCTGTGTCCTGACTGACTGGTGGCTTGGCGAGGGTGACTGTGTCCTTGATAAGACTTTATTCTTCTCCTGAAGGAATTCTGCAGGCGCAGCACGGCAGGCACGTCTTTTGCGTCCTTCTCTCATGAAGACCTTGTGCGTATTATGCCTGGAAGATGTAGAGCCTGGATTACGGGGGTGCACAGATAAGAACAGAAACCTGCAAGCCTGAAACTCTGGGTTTGGCACAGCCAGTGATTTGCTGTGTGACCTTTCTGGGCAGTTGGTATTTAATCAGATGCGAGCCTTTTCACTCACCACTAGACTCTACCACTTGAGCCACATCTTTACTTTTGGTTTTGGCTGGTTAATTGAAGATGAGTCTCACAGGTTTATCCGCTGGGCTGGCTTCGAATTGGGAGCCTCAAATCTCAGACTCCCGAGTAGCAAGGATTACAGGCGTGAGCCAGCACCGCCGTGCTTCTGCTGCCTTTCTTGCACCAGAAAATCACACATACTTTGGGGGCTTTTGCCAGTGACTGGAGAGGAAGGGCAGGCCTGTCTTTGGGGGTTTGACCTGGAGCACTCAGCGCTTTGCGGGTGTCTAATTCTCGGGGGGAGCTGGTGACACGAGCCTGCAGTCACCCCCTGTGACAGACTAGACACCGAGTCATAGAAAGCAGGTGTTGCCAGGTCTGAAGGCTGGATCTGTGAGCCGTGGATGGGTTTTGGACCCAGGCTTGCTTGCTGCCAGCGCTGTGGGGCCAGGAGCGTCAGGTTATTTGTGTGCAAGGTTTCTCCCAAATGCAGGGCGGGACTGCAGCCTCGGTGTCTGCGCTCTGCGCAGGAAGTGGGATTCTGGGAGCCATGTTGCTCTCCAAGATTACCCAACTGGGGTGGGGGTGTGGGGCGTGGGGAGGTGGAGGGACAGGGACAAAATCCCTCCAGCCTGGGGCCTCCCTGAACCTCTGTAGCCCCTATCTCTGAGGCTGCCTCCTTCCCTCTCCTTTCCTCCCACCTAGGAAGCATTCAGTGGTAACGATTTCAAAGCCAGCCATAGAGGGAGGCAAGTGAGAGGTTAGAAGCTTCACAGCAATTCCCACCATGCGGTTTGAGCTCGCAGTCAGTGAACAGGAAGGAGGGGGCGCCCTGGCCACCGCCAGCCCTCGGGGTCCGGCTGGCCTTCTGGGTCCAGGCAGGACAGCCGAGGCTGCAGGGCCGGGCACCAGCTCCAAGCAGTGAGAAATTCCCCAGGGAAGTTATGCACAGGCGAATGAGCGGAATCCCAGAAAGGAAATATTAACATTATAATTATAATTCTGTTTATTTAATTAAGTTATTAAACAGGCCTCGCCTAGGGAGGAAGAAAAAAGGGGGGGAATCCTTGTAGTTCCACAGTAATTGCTTCTCCCAGGAGGTAATTAGAGCCTCAGTGGGGAGCTGAGCCAGGCGCAGTGGGTGCTGCCAGGCCTGGGGTCTGGGCCCAGGAGCTCGGCCATGGAGGCACCGAGAACCTCCGGCCACACTGAGGGACAATGGCCCACGGCCCACGAAGGAGCTGCAGGTGGCAGCGCCAGGGCGGGTAGTAGCTGATGTTTCTAAAAGAGACACACGACTCTTCCTGCCACCAGGGTCTGGTTGGCATTCCTGGCTGTGGGCAGTGACGGCTATGCTGACTAGAGGTCACCGTGTCATGGAACCGACCTTCTCTTTGCCCTCCGTCTGCCTGGGAGACCCTCGAAACATGGCCAGCAAACCCCACCAGCCCTCAGGCTCTGACGGGGGTCCTGGCCACTGAGTCTCCAACCAGACAGAGGGAGGCTTGGTGCGGCCAGGGTTCACCCTCCAGCCCCAGGGTTCTGGGACCCTGGGAGCCTCTGCAGGGCCCCCTGCTGCCTGCGCAGGCTCTGGATCCGGTTCTGCACCCTGGACGGACAGCTGCCCGCAGGCTCGGGGTGGAGGCTCCCTCAGACGGAAGCGTCTCACTCCAGCTGGCACAGCCACACGGAACAGCCAGCCTTCGTGAGTGTGGACAGCCGCGGAGGGTGGTGGGAGCCGGCTGGAGCGGGGGCTGGATTTGGAAAGGTGGAGCATCTGCGAGTGGGTGGGGGGTGGGGACCTGGGTTTGGTTGGGAAGAGATGCCCAGAGATGGAGCCCTCCAGTCGGATGGTGGAGGGGGTGAGGACTGCTCATGGGGAGGGGGTCCCCAGGGCCCCGGCTCCCCCCACTACACAGCAAAGAAGCTGGCCCACGTGGACCACCCTGAAGTGGCCACAGAAGCAAATCAGTGGTAGACATCGCCCTTCAGCCATTCACCATCTTCTCATTCACCCATCACACCTGTGCCGTCACTCACCCCTTCGCCACCCACCAATCCATCCGCTCATCCAATTTACTCACCACCATCCATTTACTCTCCATCTGTCCATCCATCCATCCACCCATCCATGCATGTCCTCTTTACCTACTCATCCATCCATCCATCCATCCATCCATCCATCCATCCCCCCATCCACCATCTGTCATCTGCCCATTTTTCTATCCATCCATGCATCCACTATCGCTCCATCTATTCATCCTCTACTATTTATCCATCCATCATCCATCATCCATCTACTTACTCCATCCATCCATCTTTATATCCACTATGCATCCATCCACCATTCATTCACGGTCATCCGTCCATCTATCTATCCATCCATGCATCCACTATTTGTCCATCTATCAATCATCCATTCATCTATCCACTCATCCACCCATCCATCCATTTACCAACTATTCATTTATCCACCCATTCAGGTATCCATTTATCCAGCATTTATCATCCATTTGTCTACCCATCTATTTATTATTTATTCCATTCATCATCCATCCATCTACCAACCATTCAGTTATCTATCCATCCATTCACTTGTTTATCCAGCATTTATCATCCATTCATCTACCCAGCTACCATCCATCTATTCACTATTTATCCATCCATTCACTCACCCATCCATTCATCCATCCACCTAATATTTATCCACCCATCATCCACTCATCCATCATCCATTCATTCACCCACACGTCCATCTATCCATCCATCCATAAATCCATATGTTTGTAAAACATCTGTGCAAGTATTACACCAAGATTCCTCTCTTCCTGGGCTCCAGAGAACCAGGAAACCAACTGTCCCTGCTCCCATGGCATGTTCCGCATGTGTGCATAGGAGAATGGTGAGCTGGGGCGCTGACAAATAACCTCGTGATGACACAGGGAAGGTCTAAGAAAGATCAAAAGTATTTAATAAACTTACACCAAGTGCTAAAGGTCTTGGGGTCCTAGTGACTTGTCCCAAGTGTCAGTTTCTTGTTTACAAAGTGACCAAA